>NC_064818.1:61992797-61995082 GCF_023721935.1 Panthera uncia | reverse complement strand
TTTTTTTTTTTTCCCTTCCCTTCCCCTATGGGTTTCTGTTAAGTTTCTCAGGATCCACATAAGAGTGAAACCATATGGTATCTGTCTTTCTCTGTATGGCTTATTTCACTTAGCATCACACTCTCCAGTTCCATCCATGTTGCTACAAAAGGCCAGATTTCATTCTTTCTCATTGCCACGTAGTATTCCATTGTGTATATAAACCACAATTTCTTTATCCATTCATCAGTTGATGGACATTTAGGCTCTTTCCATAATTTGGCTATTGTTGAGAGTGCTGCTATAAATTGTTCTCTGTTTTTAAGAGTCTCTTATGGTCTGCCTCCCTCTCATTTCTTCTTAAAGACTAGAATTCCCATTTTTTAGATGGTCAAATAATTTTCTCTTTCCTTCTGTCTCTTGCCTTTTTCCCTTTCCTTCCTGTCTTTTCCTCTTTCATGCCTCTCATCTCCCTCCCCCTCTTTCCTTCCTCACAATATTTACCAAGTTTATACTCCATGCCAAATACTGTGCTGGGCTCTGGAGATCCAGAGTTGAATAAACTCTAGTCTCCTAAGAAACCCATCTGGGAAGACAGACAAGTTCATGTGCTAGTACAACATGATGTGACAATATCTGAGACACAGGTATGCACAGGGGGTTGAGGAAAGCAGGGTAGAGACACTGAGAGTCTCTAGAAAATCCGGAGAGCAAAGGCTCTCTGCTTCTAAATGACTTTTATAAGAAAAGGTATGAAAAACACGTTCAGGTAGTGCACCTCCATTCTCTCCCTTACAGCTTCATATTTAAATAATGATTTTTCATTTTAAGCTCTTTTTTAGCAGGTAGAGACAACAGAGAGCTGTTTTATATCAAGTGATAAATCAAAAGATTGTTTTTACAGCAATCATAATTTATTTTCAGAGTTTTTTCCTGTTTACTTTGATAAGTGCTGAAAGAACTCTTAAAAATACTGAAAGGCAAGGATAAAGGGAAGATGGCGGCATAGGAGGACGCTGGGCTCACCGCGTGTCCTGCTGATCACTTAGATTCCATCTATACCTGCCTAAAGAACCCAGAAAACCGCCAGAGGATTAGCAGAATGGAGTCTCCGGAGCCAAGCGCAGATGAAAGGCCCACGGAAGAGGGTAGGAAAGGCATCCAGGTGGTGCACGCTCCACGGACTGGCGGGAGGGAGCCGGGGCGGAGGGGTAGCCGGCCGGCCAAGCAGAGCCCCCGAGTCTGGCTGGCAAAAGTGGAGGGGCCGGACGGAGTGTGTTCTGACAGCAAGCGCGACTTAGCGTCTGGGAGGTCATAAGTTAACAGCTCTGCTTGGAAAGCGGGAAGGCTGGAGGACAAAGGGAGGGAGAGCTGCTGAGCCCCCAGACAACAGAGCTCAGTTTGGTGGGGAACAAAGGCGCTCTCCAGCGCCATCTCCCCCGCCCATCTCCCAGCCAAAATCCCAAAGGGAACCAGTTCCTGCCAGGGAACTTGCTCTCTCCGTGCAAACACCCAACTCTGTGCTTCTGCGGAGCCAAACCTCTGGCAGCGGATCTGACTCCCTCCCGCTGCCACAGGGCCCCTCCTGAAGCTGATCACCGAAGGAGAAGCGAGCTAAGCCTGCCCCTCCTGCCACCGTGCACCTTGCCTACCCACCCCAGCTAATACGCCAGATCCCCAGCACCACAAGCCTGGCAGTGTGCAAGTAGCCCAGACGGGCCACGCCACCCCACAGGGAATCCCGCCCCTAGGAGAGGGGAAGAGAAGGCACACACCAGTCTGACTGTGGCCCCAGTGGTGGGCAGGGGGCAGACATCAGGTCTGACTGCGGCCCCGCCCACCAACTCCAGTTATACACCACAGCACAGGGGAAGTGCCCTGCAGGTCTGCACCACTCCAGGGACTATCCAAAATGACCAAAGGGAAGAATTCCCCTCAGAAGAATCTCCAGGAAATAACAACAGCTAATGAATTGATCAAAAAGGATTTAAATAATATAACAGAAAGTGAATTTAGAATAATAGTCATAAAATTAATTGCTGGGCTTGAAAACAGTATAGAGGACAGCAGAGAATCTCTTGCTACAGAGATCAAGGGACTAAGGAACAGTCACGAGGAGCTGAAAAGCGCTTTAAACGAAATGGAAAACAAAATGGAAACCACGACGGCTCGGATTGAAGAGGCAGAGGAGAGAATAGGTGAACTAGAAGATAAATTTATGGAAAAAGAGAAAGCTGAGAAAAAGAGAGATAAAAAAATCCAGGAGTATGAGGGGAAAATTAGAGAACTAAGTGATACACTAAAAA
>NC_064818.1:61990011-61992787 GCF_023721935.1 Panthera uncia | reverse complement strand
GTCAATAAAGAAACAAGGGCCCTGAATGATACATTGGATCAGATGGACTTGACAGATATATTTAGAACTCTGCATCCCAAAGCAACAGAATATACTTTCTTCTCGAGTGCACATGGAACATTCTCCAAGATAGATCATATACTGGGTCACAAAACAGCCCTTCATAAGTTTACAAGAATTGAAATTATACCATGCATACTTTCAGACCACAATGCTATGAAGCTTGAAATCAACCACAGGAAAAAGTCTGGAAAACCTCCAAAAGCATGGAGGTTAAAGAACACCCTACTAACGAATGAGTGGGTCAACCAGGCAATTAGAGAAGAAATTAAAATATATATGGAAACAAACGAAAATGAAAATACAACAATCCAAACGCTTTGGGACGCAGCGAAGGCAGTCCTGAGAGGAAAATACATCGCAATCCAGGCCTATCTCAAGAAACAAGAAAAATCCCAAATACAAAATCTAACAGCACACCTAAAGGAAATAGAAGCAGAACAGCAAAGGCAGCCTAAACCCATCAGAAGAAGAGAAATTATAAAGATCAGAGCAGAAATAAACAATATAGAATCTAAAAAAACTGTAGAGCAGATCAACGAAACCAAGAGTTGGTTTTTTGAAAAAATAAACAAAATTGACAAACCTCTAGCCAGGCTTCTCAAAAAGAAAAGGGAGATGACCCAAATAGATAAAATCATGAATGAAAATGGAATGATTACAACCAATCCCTCAGAGATACAAACAATTATCAGGGAATACTATGAAAAATTATATGCCAACAAATTGGACAACCTGGAAGAAATGGACAAATTCCTAAACACCCACACTCTTGCAAAACTCAATCAGGAGGAAAGAGAAAGCTTGAACAGACCCATAACCAGCGAAGAAATTGAATCGGTTATCAAAAATCTCCCAACAAATAAGAGTCCAGGACCAGATGGCTTCCCAGGGGAGTTTTACCAGACGTTTAAAGCAGAGATAAGACCTATCCTTCTCAAGCTATTCCAAGCAATAGAAAGGGAAGGAAAACTTCCAGACTCATTCTATGAAGCCAGTATTACTTTGATTCCTAAACCAGACAGAGACCCAGTAAAAAAAGAGAACTACAGGCCAATATCCCTGATGAATATGGATGCAAAAATTCTCAATAAGATACTAGCAAATCGAATTCAACAGCATATAAAAAGAATTATTCACCATGATCAAGTGGGATTCATTCCTGGGATGCAGGGCTGGTTCAACATTCGCAAATCGATCAACGTGATACATCACATTAACAAAAAAAAAGAGAAGAACCATATGATCCTGTCAATCAATGCAGAAAAGGCCTTTGACAAAATCCAGCACCCTTTCTTAATAAAAACCCTTGAGAAAGTCGGGATAGAAGGAACATACTTAAAGATCATAAAGGCCATTTATGAAAAGCCCACAGCTAACATCATCCTCAACAGGGAAAAACTGAGAGCTTTTTCCCTGAGATCAGGAACACGACAGGGATGCCCACTCTCACCGCTGTTGTTTAATATAGTGCTGGAAGTTCTAGCATCAGCAATCAGACAACAAAAGGAAATCAAAGGCATCCAAATTGGCAAAGATGAAGTCAAGCTTTCACTTTTTGCAGATGACATGATATTATACATGGAAAATCCGATAGACTCCACCAAAAGTCTGCTAGAACTGATACATGAATTCAGCAAAGTTGCAGGATACAAAATCAATGTGCAGAAATCAGTTGCATTCTTATACACTAACAATGAAGCAACAGAAAGACAAATAAGGAAACTGATCCCATTCACAATTGCACCAAGAAGCATGAAATACCTAGGAATAAATCTAACCAAAGATGTAAAAGATCTGTATGCTGAAAACTATAGAAAGCTTATGAAGGTAATTGAAGAAGATATAAAGAAATTGAAAGACATTCCCTGCTCATGGATTGGAAGAATAAATATTGTCAAAATGTCAATACTACCCAAAGCTATCTACACATTCAATGCAATCCCAATCAAAATTGCACAAGCATTCTTCTCGAAACTAGAACAAGCAATCCTAAAATTCATATGGAACCACAAAAGGCCCCGAATAGCCAAAGTAATTTTGAAGAAGAAGACCAAAGCAGGAGGCATCACAATCCCAGACTTTAGCCTCTACTACAAAGCTGTCATCATCAAGTCAGCATGGTATTGGCATAAAAACAGACACATAGACCAATGGAATAGAATAGAAACCCCAGAACTAGACCCACAAACGTATGGCCAACTCATCTTTGACAAAGCAGGAAAGAACGTCCAATGGAATAAAGACAGTCTCTTTAACAAATGGTGCTGGGAGAACTGGACAGCAACATGCAGAAGGTTGAAACTAGACCACTTTCTGACACCATTCACAAAAATAAACTCAAAATGGATAAAGGACCTGAATGTGAGACAGGAAACCATCAAAACCTTAGAGGAGAAAGCAGGAAAAGACCTCTCTGACCTCAGCCGTAGCAATCTCTTACTCGACACATCCCCAAAGGCAAGGGAATTAAAAGCAAAAATGAATTACTGGGACCTTATGAAGATGAAAAGCTTCTGCACAGCAAAGGAAACAACCAACAAAACTAAAAGGCAACCAACGGAATGGGAAAAGATATTTGCAAATGACACATCGGACAAAGGGCTAGTATCCAAAATCTATAAAGAGCTCATCAAACTCCACACCCGAAAAACAAATAACCCAGTGAAGAAATGGGCAGAAAACATGAATAGACACTTCTCTAAAGAAGACATCC
>NC_064818.1:61912211-61990001 GCF_023721935.1 Panthera uncia | reverse complement strand
GGGAGAGAGCCAAAGCATAAGAGACTGTTAAAAACTGAGAACAAACTGAGGGTTGATGGGGGGTGGGATGGAGGGGAGGGTGGGTGATGGGTATTGAGGAGGGCACCTTTTGGGATGAGCACTGGGTGTTGTATGGAAACCAATTTGACAATAAACTTCATATATTGAAAAAAAAATACTGAAAGGCTTGGTTCAGTCATGATTAGGCCAATAGTGATGGAATCACATTTCCCTCACAGTCTATGTCACCTATGTAGAACATGAGAAAACTGGTAGCTTTTAGCTGATCAGAGATGTGTTAGTATCAAAATAACTTCAGTATTAGCATTTGGACTGAGCCTCATTTACAGAGACATAAAAATAAAGTTTTCCACAGTAATTTTAAATGCCTTATGGTGAAGTTGATTGATCTCCTACATTAGGAGAAAAAAAACCCTAAAATCCCCCAAGGAAACGCTTAACATGAATAAAAAAAAAAAAACAAGGAATATTAATACACCGTGTCTGTGGGCCCTGCATATTTTATTTCTTTCATAGTTCATATAATGATCATTGGAAACATAGTGCCTTCATGCATATTTGAAATAAAACTCCCCTCTGACTTCCCCGGGTAAAGTGTGCACAGTAACAAATGCATTTAGCCTTTAAATGAACTCGATGTATCAAAAGTGATAGGTGCTTTACAACTAGTGATGGGCACAAGTCAGAAAGGGGGGGGGGGGGGGGGGGGGGGAGGAGGGGTGTCTGTAGATACAAGTTGGAATATTTTATCTGAAGCCATTTGATTCAGCATTATGGGGCTGATAGTCTCACAGGAACAGAAATTAACACATTCAGCAGCATTGCCACAATATAGGTTAACATTTGCTGGGCAAACGAGTTTTTGGTGTCAAACATAAAAGTAGGCCTTTTTTTTTTTTTTCTGGTGACCCACTGTAGAGACCCATGAGGAACCATCCATTTGAAATATTGTGAATTTTGAAAAGTCAATGTCAAAGATTAATTACTTCTAAGAGAATAGTACAGAGCATTTTTATGATTCATGCTGACAGAGAGGATATTATCCCCTATAATTTGAAAGGGGAAAAATGGTATTTCTTTGCATCTAGACAGGAGAAAAATCTTGAAAAATAAAGTTATCGTTTCATTTGATACACACATTTTTAAAGATATTTATCTTTAGATGAAGAAAGAGAGAGATGTCGTATTATCCCCACAGGTATTCTTTAACATATGAAAAATTAAAACAATTTACGTTTTATTCACGAAATGTATAAATTCAGTAAATACTAGCCTCTCTTCAATACTACCATTCATAGTGTCAACCATCTCAAAATGAAAAGCAGGCAGTCTCACTCTGACAAATTTCTGGAACCACAGAACAAGGTTACATTCCCGCAGCCTCTGAGGGCCCCGTAGGTCCTCAAGGACTATAAGTTAGCCCAAATGGAGAAGTGCACAGGATATTAAAGAAGAAGCCGAGCTCAATTCCAGTCAGGAAAATTTATTCTCATAGTAACTCTTGCCACAATATTGGTTATTTTCCAGGCATGAGGGAAAGTTTACCATGTTCCCATGTCTTGGTTCATCCCTAGTACTTATTATTACATCATGATCTAGCTTGTAAAGGATTTCTGGAGATCTAAGGCTGTACTAGCTGATATAGGAAGCAGGCACCCTGCAAGTCGCTGGAGGAAGACAGGAGATTCCTGCAACCCGCAGTGTAGCCTTGACTAACGAGGCAGTTCATTCAGAAAATGTACGACGTCTTGAAGGTTCAATGGACTCAGGCAAGTGAGAAGAATAGGAGAAAAACATCAAGGTAGGGAAAGTAATCAGTCTTGGCTTTGGTACTGCTCAGGAATGGAGGGCTTGTGAGGACACACAGGGAAGAAAAATTAGAGCAGAGAAGAAGGAAACAGGTAGAGGGATTAAGAGCTTAGACTTTGGAAGAATGCAGCCCAAGCTTCAACTGCCTGCTTCGCCTCGCTACTCATGTGGTTTGGGCACATCCCATAGCCCTTTTAACTTCTAGGATTTTATTCTCCATTTACATACTTGGCACATTTACAGTATCTTTTTCATAGGATTATTGTGAGGTTTAAAGTAAAATAACAATAGTAATAATGAAACTACATTACAGTACTTAATAATCATATATTTAACATGGTTATCAGTCCCGGTAAATATTATAATCTTTAAGGTCATTATTTTTATTAGGGTGCTACTTAGATTATATCAGCTCTGTTTTTATCTTTGCAGTACCCATTAGATGAGTCTACCTAATTGTCTAGACCTTTGTTTCTCATCACAGAAATAGCAGAGATTGAGCAACTTGTCTCCAGGACCCCATCTAACAATCTATGACTTGGTCTACTTACAGACTGCACTTCTGAGGCTGAACAACTATGTACACATATTCACATAGAATCCTAAATTAGGGAACTTTATGTGAGGAATAGAAATGGGGAAATAAAACATAGAACAAAATAATTACGGAGAGAACATAATGATAGAAAGGGCCCGTAAAAATCCCTATTTCCAAAGTCTGTTTTTACACGTATGCTTTCCCCAAGAGGCTGCCCAAATGCAATTTAGAGAGACACTGAATTGGATTCGGAAAGTTGAGTGTTTTATGAATTTTTGTCTCTAAGTGACATATGCCTTTCTGCAAAATCAGAAAATAGATTTGTTCAGTGCTTGGAGTGGAGTATTACTGATGTAATTGGGTAAGGCTGGCAAAATATGTTCAGTTTTAGTTGATGACACTGAATAAATCTCCTGTCAGGAATAAATTGAGTATCCATGGAAGCTTCAATATACCCGTGCACACAGACCAGCACAGAAATCTGAGAGCTTGATCCGATTTTCTCATATAGATTCAAAAACATTACAAAAATGGACTCAAATGTAGAGGAAAATGCAACTGTTGAAACTCAGTGGTTTATAAGACAACAGCTTCCTTCTGGAAATGAAAAAGGAACCCGTTGGAACTGGTTGCATGCGTGAGCTGGTGTGCAATGCTATGGCATCCAAGTTTACTGCTAAGCCTCATTCCCTTTGGATCTCATATTAAACCTAATTTGAGAACGTTTCAACTAGAATAGAAGGTGCTGCTGCCCAGGACACGGGAGGAGCTTTAAAATCTCTAAATCTATCGGCTGTAACTGATAGGACTAACTAGCTACTGGGATGGCGTGGTTGACATGACACTTGAAGCAATGATCACCAGTTTTTAACCT
Source organism: Panthera uncia (assembly GCF_023721935.1). Classification (NCBI taxonomy): domain Eukaryota; kingdom Metazoa; phylum Chordata; class Mammalia; order Carnivora; family Felidae; genus Panthera; species Panthera uncia. Next base: position 61,986,759 of record NC_064818.1, on the reverse strand, counting down.
ACAAAATAGCCTATAGCTCAGAAAGAGAAAGCATCAAATGCAGACTAAAATATTAAAGATATTCCTGGTATTTCTTGCCCAAGTGACACAATTCCCAATGCATTTGCTTTGACTACATTTACACAGGATGATGGTAAGATGGTCAGAATTTTATTTTCACAAACTCCTAAGAAAACTGAGGATGTACTGGGACTTGCGATTGACAAATAATAGCCATTACTTAAAAGGGGATTTTAATACATGAGGAAAGATCCAGACTGATAATGCAGGACTTAAAAGGCTCACAGTGATCCCTGGTTTATGGTGCAAGCAGCAATAACTATTCACGGGACTTATGAATCCATGCTAACTATTTTCATTCCAATGCGAGCGTGTGCACGTGCACGCACACACACACACACACACACAGACACGGTCGCTGTAATTTGAACTAAAAGAAAAAGTCAGGATGCTTTTCAATCCTCAAGAATGTCTGTTTATATTGGTCACTATACTGGAGAAGAAGCTTTGGAGTTTATGTCTAATTTTCTCAGAGTAGGGACCACTACCTCTATTAAACATACCTTGACAGATACATTCATATCTGAGCTCAGAGAAACAAGAGGCTTTTTCTAATTTCCAGTATCTCAAATGGAAAGAATGGAGCATGTGAAGTACATTGATCTTTATCAGGCTGTATCATTTACCAGGTGATTGACTTTGAGCTAATCAATCTGTCTCATTTAGCTTTCGTTGCCTGACCTGTAAAGAGTAAAATTCAAATGTGTTAAACAAGCCCGTTGTCCATGAAAGACTGTTGTAAGGCATAAGTATAGAGGGCAGCAAAGTATAGAGTTTAATTGCATAAGACCTAGCATAAAACCACATGGGTTTAAATCTAAACTCCACTGCATAAAAGCAATGTAATTTTATGTTTTCCAGTTTCTAGATGTATGTATTTTTTAATGTTTGTTTATTTTGAGAGAGAAAGAGAAAGAGAATGAGCGGGGGAGGGGCAGAGAGAGAGAGAGAGAGAGAGAGAGAGAGAGAATTGCAAGCAGTCTCTGCACTGTCAGTACAGAGCCCGACACAGGGCTCAACCTCACAAAGTGTGAGATCATGACCTTAGCAGACAAGAGTCAGATGCTCAACCAACAGAGACACCCAGGTGGCTAGAGGTATACTCTAGAGGTATAGGTATACTCTAGAGCTACTTTATTCAAGTAGATGGTTAAATTTAGCTGGAGGATGAGAGTTAAGAGTCTCAGGTATTAACAGAATAGCAGCATAGGTATAGGGAAGAGAATCTATTGATGGCAATGCAAAAATTCCCTCTTTTAGAATTAATCTTCCATTACAGAAGACAGAAAGGTTTTTTTTTTTTTATTTTTTAATGTTTGTTTATTTTTGAGACAGAGAGAGACAGAGCATGAATGGGGGAGGGTCAGAGAGAGAGGGAGACACAGAATCTGAAGCAGGCTCCAGGCTCTGAGCTGTCAGCACAGAGCCTGATGTGGGGCTCAAACTCACAGACAGTGAGATCACGACCTGAGCCAAAGTCAGAGGCTCAACAGAGAGAGCCACACAGGCACCCCCAGAGATGTTTTAATATTAAGAACATCAATGACAGTAATAGCAAATATTGCAGCACTTACAGTGGCAGAACCTTTTCTCCTAAGCACTTATAAATATCAACTCTCATAGACCCCAGGGACTCACAATCAGAACGCTCATTTTACAAAAGAAGAAATAGAGACAGCAAGATTTAAGGTTACTTGCCCTGAGTCGCACAGCTAGTAAGTGACAAAGTTGGTATTTGGACAAAAGTACTTTGGCTCCAAATTATGTGTTCCTACTCACACATAATACAGCTTTTCATAATATAATAAATGGAATAATACTCTCATTATCAACAAAACATCAACAGCAGCACTGGATGTATGTTATGTGTCAACAAGACCAAGCACCGTTCTAAACGGGCTTTGCAAATATTATCTTATCTAAACCTCATAAAAAATGAGCAAATACTATATACAATTTAAAAATTAGGAAAGTGCACCAGATAGAGGCTAAGTAATGTACCCAAAATCATAGTTAGATAGAGGCAGAATCAGGTTCAAAGTAAAATGTATTGCATTCTCGGTAGAGAAATATGGGATATTCTAATGTTAAAGAACTCATCTTACTCTTGGTTTAATAGTAGCTGAGTTATCTTAGATTCAGGAAGGGAAAGGGAATTTTTGAAGTTTTACATATTATTTAAAACCTTTTACTACTTTTGTTTACTATAAAAAACAAATTATCAAAATAATTCTTACTGCAAAGATTTTCTTTGATACAAGATATTTTATAATTTTTAATATTTAATATGCATTTCAAATAGCTTTCATACACGCTGTGTGGGACAAGTGGAATTTCATATTTTTTTTCTGGTATGGATATTCAATAATCTAGTACTATTTGCTCCAAGTTTATGTTTCCCCATTGAATTTCCTTAATCATATATATCCATGTCTATTTCTGGATTCCCTGTGTCAACGCCATCCTGTATTATGGTAGCTTTATAGTAAACCATGAAATTTGTAGTGTACCTTCTCCAAATTTTATCTTTATTTTCAAAATTGTTTTGGCTATTCTAGGTCCTTTGCATTTTCATGTGCATTTTAAAAGTAGTGTGTCAATTTCTTACAAAATACCTACTCAAATTATGAGTAGGATTGTCTTAGAACTATAGACCAATTTGGGGAGAATGGAAATCTTAACATTGTTTTCCTAACCATGAATATTTTATACAGACAGACACCCCTTGTTTTATTGTGTCTTGCTTGATTGCACTTTGAGAATATTGTTTCTTACAAATTGAAGGTTTTTGGCAATCCTGCATCAAGCATTTATTGATGCCATTTCCCAACAGCATTACCTCACTTTGTGTCTTTGGGTCATATTTTGGTAATTCTCACAATATTTCAAACTTTTTCATTATTATTTTATGGTGATCTGTGGTAAGTGATTATGACTCACTAAAATCTCAGATGATGATCGTTAGCGTTTTTAAGCAAGAAAGTATTTAAAATAGATCTTTTTTAAAAAAGACATAATGCTATTGTGCACTTAATAGGCTAGAGTATAGTATCAACCTGTCTTTTACATGCACTGGGAAGCCAAAAATATTCATTTGACCCACTTAATTGCAGTGGTCTAGAACTGAACTTGCTAGTTCTCTGAGATATTTATTATTCTAAGTCACCTTTGTAAGGGTCTTTGGTGGTTCTGTAAAATCTAGAAATTATTATTTTTTATTTCTGTGAAAAATATAATTGGGATTTTGATAGGGATTGAATTGAATCTATAGATGATTCTGGGTAGTATAGACATTTTGACATTATTTATTCTTCCCATCCATGAACACAAGATACCTTCCATTTGTTTGTGTCTTCTTCAGTTTCTTTCAGTAGAATCTTATAGTTTTCAGTGTATAGATATTTCACCTTGGTTAAATTTATTCTTAAGTATTTCGTTGTTTTTCATGGTAGTAATAATGGGATTGTTTTATTTCTTTTTTAGGTATTTCGTTGTTAGTGTAAGGGAACACAACCAATTTCAGTTTGTTGATTTTATATTCTGCAAATTTACTTGAATTTGTTGATTTGTCTTAATAAGTGTGTGTGTGTGTAGTCTAGGATTTTTTATATATGAGACCATATCACCCGCAAAAAGACAACTTTACTTCTTCCTCTATGACTTGAAAGTATTTTATCTCTTTATCTAGTCTGATTGTCCTAGCTAGGATTTCCAGTATTATGTTGAATAACAATCGTGAGAGCTGACACCCTTGTCTTGTGCCTGATCATATAGGAAAGCTCTCAAACTTTAAACACAGAGTATAACTGTGGACTTGTAACCAGTCTTTACTACTTTACTATATTCCTTCTATAATCAATTTGTTCAAAGTTATCATAAAAAAAATTGTATTTTGTCAAATTCTTTTTCTGCATCTATTGAGATGATATGATTTTTCTTTTATTCTATTAATATGGCATATCACATTAATTTATTTGTGTATATTGAACCATCCTTATATCCTAGGGATAAAGCCCACTTCATCATGGTGTTCATATACCTTTTAATGTGCTGTTTAATTCAATTGCTAATATTTTATTGATAATTTTTATATGAATATTCCTCAGGGATACTGTTCAACAAGTTTTCCTGTAGTGTCTTTATCTGGCTTTGGACATGAGGAAATTCTGGCCTTGTACAATGAATTTGGGAGTGTTCTTAATTCTTTAAACTTTTTGAAAAAGAAAATTGGCATTGGGGTGCCTGAGTGGCTCAGTCAGTTGGGTGACTGACTCTTGATTTCAGCTCAGGTCATGATGTCACAGTCATGGGATGGTCATATGATTGAGCCCTGTGTCAGGCTCTGTACTGAGAATGAAGCCTTCCTGGGATATTTTCCTTCTCTTTCTCCCTCCCTCCCTCCCTCCCTCTCTCTCTCTCTCCCCTTCCCCCACTCATGCCCATTCTATTAAAAAAAATAAAATTTAAAAAAAGAAAAATTGGTATTAAGTCATCTTTAAATGTTTAGAATTCACCACTGAAACTGACTGGTCCTGGACTTTTCTTTGTTGGGAGATTCTCAAATACTGATGCGATCTCCATACTCATTATCATTCTGTGTAGATTTTCTCTTCCTTCAAGATTCAGTCTCGATCATTTGTATGTTTGTAGGAATTTACCTACTTCTGGGTATCCAATTTGTTGGCATATAATGTTCATAGTGCTCCCTTCTGATCCTGTGTGTTTCCGTACCAGTTGTAATGTCTCGTCTCTCATTTCTAAGGGTTGGTCATTTTTAAAAACCTTTTCAAATGACCAGCTCTTAGTCTCATGATCTTTTCTACTGTTTTTCTGGTCTAGATTTTTTCCCTGATTATTGTTAGTTCCTCCTTTCTGCTAATTCTGGGCTTCATTTATTCTTCTTTTTCTAGTTCTTTGAGGTTCAAAGTCAGATTGTTTATTGGAGATCTAGTTCTTTACTAATATAGTTATTTCTTGCTGTAAACTTAGCTCTTAGAACTGCTTTTGAAACATCCTATTACTTTTGATATGTTTTGTTTCTATTTTTATTTGTTTTAGATCATTATTCCTTCTGATTTCTTCCTTGATTCGTTGATTGTTCAGGAGTATGTTGTTTAACCTCCATATATTAATATATATTTTTAATTTCCTTTGTTGTTGATTTCTATATTCAAACTATTGTATTTGGAAACAATATTTGGTTTGATCAATCTTCTTACATTTCCTAAGACTTGTCTTGTGGCCTAACATGTGATATATCCTGGAGCATGTTCCACGTGTACTTGAGAAGAAATGTGTATTCTTTTGCTATTGTAATGGAATGTATTATACATATATTGAGTCATTTTTTTCTGGAGTATGTTTTAAATAAAACATTTATTACTTGATTTTCTGTCTAGATGATGTATTCACTGCTGAATGTATTATGTTGCTGTTCCCTACTATTATTGTATTGTCTATTTCTCCAGATCTGTTAGTATTTGCTTAATATATTTAAGTGCTCTGATTTTGGTTGAGTATATTTTTATGGTTGTTCTAACTTCCTGAGGAGTTGATTCTTTTACCATTATATAATGACCTTCTTTCTCTCTTGTTAACATTTTGTGGTTTATGCTGTATTTTGTCTGACAGAAGTACAACTACGTCTGCTATCTTTTGGTTTCCACTTGCATGGAATACCTTTGCTCATCCTTTGAATTTGATCCTATGTGTGTCCTTACAGTGAAGTCTCTTGTAAGCAGCATATAGTTGGTTCTTTGTTTTGTTTTGAACCTGCCACAGTGTATCTTTGGTGTGGAGAATTGAATCCATTTGTATTTAGAGAAATTACTGATGTGTAAGGACTTACTAATACCAACTAATTAATTGTTTTCTGGCTGTTTTATACTTCCATTGTTCCTTTTTTCTTCTTTTGCTCTCTTCCTATATGAATTGGTGATATCCTAAGATTCTATGCTCTAATTCTCTTATCTCTTTCTTTTATGAATCTACTATAGGCTTTACCTCTTTATATACTATAAATTCATTAGCAAACTGTTGTAGCTGTGGCTATTTTTGATGCTCTTGTCCTTTAACCTTTATGCTATAGCTAATTGTTTAACACACTATCATATTAAAGTACTAGATTTTTCTGAATTTATTATATTTTCCTTTATCAGTACCTTGTTTATTTTCTTATTTTCATGTTACTAAATAGTGTCTTTCCATTTCAGCTTGAAAATCTCATTTTAGTATTTCTTGAAAGGCAGATGTAGTGGTAATTTCCCTAAGCTTTTGTTTTTGTAGGAAAGTCTTCATTTCTCCTTTATATCTCAAGGATAACTTTGCCAGACAGAATATTCTTGGTTGGTGGTTGTTTTTTTTTTTTTTTTCTTTCAGCACTTTGAATATATGATCCTAGTCTCTCCAGGCCTATAAAGTTTCTTCTGAGAAATCTGCTGATACCCCAATGAGGGTTCCTTTGTAGCTTATGATATTCTTTTCTCTTTTATTATAATATGTCTTAGAGAAGATCATTTTGGATTCACATAATAGGGTTATCTATTAACTTCATGAATTTGGATGTTCAAATCTCTTCCCCAAGTATGGGAAGTTCTCAGATATTATTTCTTTTAATAATCTTTCTTTTCCCTTCTCCCTCTCTTCTCTTTCTGGAACTATAATTAGTCAGGTTTTTTTTTTTTTTTAACAGTGTCTCATAGATCAGAAAATCTTTCTTAACTCTCTTTGTTCTTTTTTCTTTGTTTTCCACTGACTAGGTTATTTAAGTTTCCCATTTTCTATCTCAATGATTCTTTGTTCCAATTGGTTTGTTCTGCTGTTGAGGTTCCCTACAGCATTTTTCACTTCATTTATCAAATACTTCAGCTCTAGAAGTTGTTTGGTTCTGATTTAACTTTGTTTAATTCCTCATTTTGATTATATATTATTTTCCCGATTTCCTTGAATTGTCTTTCTGTGTTTTCTTGTAACTCAATTAATTGCCCTAAAACAGCAATTTTGGATTCTCCATGTCTTTGAATTCAGTTACTGGAAGATTATTGTACTCTGTTGGTGATGTAGGATTTCCTTGATTCTTCATGTTCCTTGAATGTTTATGTTGCTGGTTTGTTTTTTGTTTGTTTATTTTGTTTCGTTTGCACTTGGAGCAGTAATCACCTCCTCCAATCTTTGCTAACTACCTTCAGGGTAGAAGTAATATTCATTGGTCCTGCTATAGATTCTGAGGCTTTCTCAGACCTTGTATGGATTCAACTCTCCCAAGCTTCTTGCTCTCTTTCATAGAAGAAAGGTCTTCTCCTGATCCTAGAACATACCAGGCTGGCTGCTGATAGCCCCTCACTTGGTTTCCTGAAGGTTACACCGTATCTCAAGTTTGTGGATTCACTTTTGCCACAGACTCTGCCTTGTTTTCTGCATATGCTTCCTAGCCTTTTACCAAGTCTTGCTCTGAACACAACTCATAGGAGTGGACACAGGGAGCCTACCTGTGTAAGAGTTTTGTGGGTTTAGTACATAGTATGCTGGAGGTGCCCAAGGTCCATCTGAGTGGATCCACAGGTGAAATTTTCCCTAAATCTTGTGGGTGGACTTCCTGATGGAGCACAGATTGCAGTCAGCAAGAACCACATCCCTTTAATGCCCTCTGGGAAGTTTATGCACCAGTCTTGCAATCTGCTTTCTCCCCTAGTCATGGAGCTCCTGATTTAACACTCTGAATGTTGTGAAAGACAAGTGAGTTTCTTTGACATCATCCCACATAGCTAGGGAAGATAGGCATTTATCCACTTGTTCTTCCTTTCCATTGTGGGAGAAATCACAGGCTGTCTCACTTAGCTCTATCCTGTGTCACCTCGGAGAAGGGGTAATGTTTGTAAAGGCATATATCTGCTAGAATTCACTGCTGACACTATCTGAGCCTGAGGTTTTCTTAATAAGATTATTATATTAAATGCACTGTTTTTGATAGAGGGTTATTCAAATTTCCTATTTCCTGTGACATTAGTTTTAATTATTTGTGTTTCTCAAGAAATGTATCCATTTAAGTTACTTTTTTATCCATTTAAGTTATCCTTTTAAGTTAATTATTTAGTTACTTTTATATAAAGTTGTTTATGAACCTTTTATACTTTTAATATTTATTGGATCTGAAGAGATATCACCTCTCCCAACTCAATAATGTAATTTTGAGTTTTCTATTTTTCCTTGAAAATAGTGGATGTGAATTTTTAATATTTAAAAAGTAATATATAGAATTTCTCTACACTTTTTTCTGTTATTATTTTATTGATTTATGATATTTATTATTCCTTGCATTCTACTTATCTTGGACTTCATTTGGTCCTCTTTCTATGCTTCCCATGGAGAAAATAGAGATCATGGATTTTACACTGTCTTGTTTTTCTCAAATACATCTTTGGGACTGTAAATTTCCCTTTCAGCTCTATTCTAGTTTCAGTTATAATTTTGATATTACTGTGTTATATTATTATCCAGTTTTAAACATTGTTTTTTTAATTTTTTCTCCCTATATCCATTGCTTAAAAACCTGTTAATTAAAAAAATTATGATATTTTATACTATTTTATTTACTTCTGATTTATAATTTTATACAGCTTTTGTTGGAGAAAATACTTCATAATGTTACAGTTTTTGAATTTATGGAGATTTGTTTTATGGTTCATTATATGGACTGTTTCAGTGAATGTTCTGTGAACACTTAAATTATCTCTATATTCTACAATTGTTGAGTATTTTGTTCTGTAAATGTCAATTAGGTCACATTGTTTGTCAGTGTTTATCCCTCCTGTATTCACTACGGTATTTGTTCTGGTCATTTTATTAATTACTGAGAGAGGGAAGTTAAAAATCATTATAATTTTTAATGTTTTTTCTCCTGTTAGTTTCTTTCATGTTTCTCTTCAACTACTTTGAAGCTCTGTTATTAGATATGAATACAATTAGGATCTTATATCATCCTGATTTCTCTTATCATTATGAAATTCTATTAATTATGATTAGTCAAATTTTTGTCCTGAAATCTATTTTGTCAGATATCGATATAGCCATGCCAACTTTGTACACTTATGAAGTTGGCATGGCTTTATCAGGTATACAGATTTTTTATCTTTACAACCTATCTGCATCTTTCTATCTGTCTCTTATAGACATGTCTGTTTTTTGTCATTTTACTCAGTTCAATAATTTCTAACCTCTACCTATAATTATTCAATTATAATTTTTCTTTCATTAACATTTAATATAATTATGAACATAGATGGGTTTAAGTCTACATCTTACTGTTTTCTCTTTGTCCTACCTTTTTCTTTTTTTTTCTTTTCTTGTGTGTGATTACTCTAGAGCTGAATAGAGATATGAATCTTCAACTTATTAAAATCTACGTAGACTTAATATTTTATCTTAAACTTTACATATTACAGTTCCTAATCATATTTCACAGTGTTTCCTTCACAAATATAATAAACACTGTTAAGGAAATGAAAAAGCAATTACATCAAAAAACAATAATGACAGCAGCAGTAGCAACAACAACAACAACAACAACAACAACAACAACAACAAAGCATCTATCTGACAAAGGAATTGTATCTAGGATATATAAAGAAATCATAGACTCTGGGGTGCCTGGGTGGCTCAGTTGGTTAAGTGTCCGACTTAGGCTCAGGTCATGATCTCGCGGTTCGTGAGTTCAAGCCCCGCGTCGGGCTCTGTGCTGACAGCTCAGAACCTGGAGCCTGTTTCGGATTCTGTGTCTCCCTCTCTCTCTCTGACCCTCCACCGTTCATGCTCTGTCTCGCTCTGTCTCTCTCTGTCTCAAAAATAAATAAACGTTAAAAAGAAATCATAGACTCAATAAGAAAACAATCCAAGGAAATTATGTGCAAATAATTTGAACAGATACTTCACCAAAGAAGATATATGGTTGGCAAATAAGCACATGAAAAGAAGATACTCAACATAAGTAGTCATTAGAGAAATACAAATTGAAACTGTAAGATACAACTACAAGTCAATTATACTGGCTAAAATGGAAAAGAATGCAAACGTTACCAAGTTTTGGCAAGAATTGCTCAAAAGCAATTGCTCCACAGCAAAAGAAACCCTCATACACTGTCCGTGGGATTGTAAAACAATATGCCACTTCGTAAGGTAGCTGCTGATGAGGCCAGTCATCTTAGATAAGCCTTCTATACCCTCCACGCCCAATTAAAATGTACTTGCTGAAAAGTTTTTTCCTCCAATTCACTTTAGTATTCCCAATTACACAATCTCATCCTCGGCACAAAAACCCATTTTCTTCTTTTGAAAATCGGCTCATTTGCACCGGAACCTGAATCACTAGTGATTTTTTTTTTTTCTTTCATTTTAGGATTAGGAAGAACTCAGTCTTTAAAGCACAATGCCTTATCTCAGTCCTCTTGAAGGAAAGGAAACTGGATATCTTGCTTGTGGAAGTGGGAGTACTTTCCCATTCCCTGCCCTTAGAATGCTTTTGCTTTTTTTTTTTTTTTTTTTTTTTTTTTTTTGGTAAGGACAACAATGGTAACAACAACAGCAAGTGCTGCTGTATTAAAACCAGATAGAATGTTAATGTTTTTCTACAGAAACATTTACATTTTAAAATAATGTGACTTTCCTTAGACACAATTTTATAAGGAAGGTGGAAATTATCACTTTTGGAGATCTAGTTCACCTTTGGATGTAAGGTGTCTGGAGTGCCTTAATACAGTTCCACCGAGGATAAAGGAAATATACTAGATGCCTTATATGTTTATTTCAAATATAAGAGTTCTAAGATATAGATTTTAACTATTACACTGTTTTAAGGATCAGAGTATACAAAATATTTTTGATGTCTCAGTAACTAGGAAGAACTTGATGAGAATAACAATTTCTGATCTAAGTTGAAATTCCTTAAAACTCCTCTTGGGGCAGTAATCAAACTTGGTACACAAGTATCACAGCACCCTATGGCAACCTGACTAGAGTCTAGTCTTGGGGAAGAAAGCAGACAATTGTTAGTGCGCTGTCAGTGATGAATGCAACCATGAGTAAGAGCACCCCCGTGTAAGAATTTTGTGGGAGCTGTAGTTTAAGAAAAAAAAAAATTGAAAACATCTCCTGAACAGGTTGGGAACAGATTCAAGTAAAGCATCTGATGAAATGTATTTTTTTTTTTTTAAATCAGCTGTTCCATAGATGTCTTAGCCTAAGTTCCTCCAAAGTGGGACCTGAGGCAAAGATGTGCATTCAAGTATATTTTCTCCCTTGAGGGAAAACGGCTTGATATCCAAGGAGCAGGAGCAAGGGACAAAAGAAGTTCTATTAGAAAGATGAAAAGCTTTATATGGCGTTCCCTCATTGTATCTCTTTGTGGAAAAAAAAAAAAAACATTTACTACTTTCTCCCTCTACACAGTGTAGAAATTTTCATATTTTGAGTGCCCCATAGGGAAACTTGGGTTTTATTTATTGGTGTACTGCATAATTGTTGCTTTGTCCAGCCTAAATAGCAATACATTTTCTCATCTCTAAGATTTTGGACAAATCTAAAAGTATATTTATGTTAGATTTGGAATTTCTCAACCGACAAGAGCTTCCCAATGACATTATCTGCATTAAAAATATTTCCTCGAAAGCATCCTTCATATTAGTCCATCTGGTGCTCTGCAAATGTATCTTATTTTGTCAGGGAATTTCAGCTTCCATTTTTATGAAACACAATAAATTATACATACAACATGTTTCATATCCATATAGCCAGAGAGTAAACCTGTCACCATCCAATTGAAAACAGGTCCCTGATTGATATAGTACTTTTCCGAGTAGTCTCCATGAAGTGACTGACCCTCTGTGACTCAAAAATCTGTGCATCTCAGCAATGATTATTCATCTGTACATGCATCCATTTTATAGGGCATTATTGTTTTTGTGTTTGATTTAATTCGATAAATCTATAGTGAATATATTCTGTGCACCAGTAACTCTGCTTTGCTCTGAGGATAAGAGATTAAGAAGACATGACTTGTCCTTACAGAGCTCACAATCTAATGAAAAAAATCAAAGATACATTCTTATAATACAAGCAAAGCTAGAATAGAGCCAAATACTAAATTCCAGGAAAGCTAACTAAGGTAAAAACCAAGTTTGCCTGAAGGTAAGGGAGAATGGGATATTTTATACAGGGAGGAAAACAGGAGGAAACACTGAACCGGGTATCAAACATTAAGTTGCAGTTTGCCAGATGGACACGTGACAGAGGAGATTCAGATTTTTCTGAGATAGAATAGGATAGGCATAAATACACTGGGATGTCAAATGAACTTCTGTGTTTGGGAAATGTGAAGTATATCCACTAAGAATGGATGGGGGAAAAATAAGTGAGGAAGAATAAGAAGGAACAAACGTAGTTATAAACGGCACTGAATTTCATGTCAAAGATCTGGAATTTCTCATGAGTATATACCAGGAGATGTTAGAAATGGCACGTAACCTGCCAAGCACACCATTATAATCAGATGCTTTCCTCATAGAACCTGTAAAGCCTTTTTTTCACTATAACCCCCAGTCTTCCAAAAATTTACGAATAAGCCACAAAATCTCTGGATTTTACTCTTGGGAGGAAGAGAGAAACTTCAATGGGCAGCAGTAGGCTTGTGAATACCAAACTGCGCCACTGACCAGTATCATTTTTGTCATGGGGGGCAGGGGCAGGAATAACTAACTGTCCCTGTCCAGTGGAGTAAAATAGTGGTCTTATAGCAGCAAACACTACCATTATTTATTTTATATTCTTAAATAGAAATAAATGGAAATAAAGAGATTCCAGCACTTGGGTGTACAATGGATCTAACTAGTTCTTGGAAAAAGAAAGCTTGTAAGCAGATTTACCCAGAAGGAGTAGGACAGAGTGAAAACAAAGACATAAAATCAGTGAACAAATGCATGAGCTCTATCAGGGGAGTCTGTTTCCCTTTGAATGCTGTATCTGCATTAAATGCACATTGATGACAAATGGAATACCTCCATTTACTGGCAGGTCGATCCAGAGAACCCACAATTTCTGATGTATAGCTCCAATTTCTGTATACTAGAAAGCTTTCTTTCCCTTATGAAGCTCTTTAGAACTCTCCCTTGGGGTTTTGTTGCCTATAATGATGAAAATATAGGCCAAAAAAAAAAAAAAAAAAGAAAGAAAGAAAAGAAACATCAAATGGAACCAAAATAAGAATAAACATAAAGAAAGTTTCCAAAGGCTATTTGTTGCTAAATGACTGCAGTCACGGGCTGTTGTGCATATGTCATGCGATCCGGGTTCAGCCCAATCTCAGAGATCAGTATGCGTTACTAATCAAAATGACATGAGAATTATAGTGCTACAATCACCTAAGTGATACCAAGTGGCTTTTACTGTAATCTCAACACTAGCAGTCACATATGTTCTATTAAAATGCTTCAAAGGTAGGAATTGGTTAATGAGTAATTCTCAAATAATGTTGAAAGTCTTATCCTCCAAACCAATGTTTCCAAGTGCAGGCATTCCCCAGGAGTAGCACACATGGCCTAGCACTCCATGTCTACTCACTTCACAGATCACTACCACTTGTGGGTGAATACTGTGATGCTTTTATCAATAGGGGAGAGTTAATGTCTTTTCAAGCAGTGAGCACTTAAGATTCAGTCTCTTGTTTTCCTTCTCTTCCTTGAACCACTAAGGGATAGGAACTCAGAATCTGCTGGGGAGAACTCACATCTTTCCTCAATGTGGGCTGTCCCAAAGCTAGATTGGTTAATGGGTAAGGCATAATGGTTTACATGGAAGAGAATTATAGTACACTACATTTCATGGAAACAGCTAGGTTGGACCTACCTCAGAAACCAAATAAAAGACACTTCAATGGACATTTGCATGCCTTGTCTTTTCTGGTGAAGTGAATAAGTGACAAGGTTTTAAAGGTCAAAGGGCCTCAGGTTGTATCTTAGCATTAAAGTTTATTAGTTATATTGTTGGACAGGTCACTTTATTTTCTCTCAGTTTTCACATTCATCAGTTTCCCATGTCAAAGGTCCCTAAATCGTCAAAATGTTGTGAGAAAAAAAATGAGTCCATAAATGTGAAGATCTGTGCTCATAATTAGCCTGTGATAAATATGTGCTAGAGTAAATGTTATTATCTTGGAAGTGAAAGTTGTGTCATCAGTAGAGGCATTTTTATTTTAACTTGTATATACAATTTTGAAGAATGGGTACCATTCCTTCATCACTGGAAATCAGACTAAATGATACACATATAAGTTTCTGTGTAATGTACAGTCCAGTCACTTTGGTCTTTCTACAATTCTGTCCAGATATTTTGTCTATTCTCAAAACCACATCTATAGCATTATTTTATTTATTTATTCATTAATTTATTAATTCATTCATTCATCCATCCATTCATTCGGAGCAGGAACCAAGTCTTGCATACCATAGCATATTATAGGAATTAAAGATAACTTCATGACTGAGTAAATTGCATACTTGTTTGAAAGTTCATCAGCAGAAATAAAGGCAGTTACCACTGAAAGGCCTCCACCCTTCCTCCCCAAATTAGAGGTGAGATAGTAGAGGTGATTTGTCTGAACTTAGAACTAAAAGAAATTTCTGATATCCTAAGTTCCAACTGGAAACTTAACTCTTTATATTTTATTTCTGGTCCCCATTAAGATTTAGTGTGTTTACAAGGTATGTGAGTCCCATAGATCAGTACTTGCAACTGTCAAGTCAGTCGTCTCAAATGCTGAGACTATCAGACCTCTATTAGCTCCAATATAATCATGTTAATTATCATCTGCATGCTGGAACTTTATTCAGTGCCAGAATGTGTTTAAGGTCCTTTCTTACCATGGAAGAGTTTAGATATTTCACAGTGATTTGAGGCTTATTATGAAGACTGTCTCCCTGTTCCATACTGCTTGAGTTTTTCCTATAATGTTATCTAAAAATGTCGAGAAAAGATGTTATTGAATACAGTGGTTAGGATTGCAGTACAAACTGCTGACAATTTCAAATAGAATGTTTGAGAAGAGTTTAACATAGGGGCTATTTGTAAAGTCATGAGCAGAGAATGATGAAGTCAACAAGGGGTAGAATAATGTCCCAGTGCCAATATCATCTGGGTAAACATTAATGTTCTTACACCTCATTGGGCAAGTGAAAGAAGCAAAAATTAACTCACATTGCTTAGCTATATGTAAGATATTGTTTCATAACAAGTGGGCAGAGAAAGACTGGAGGAGTAGATGCCCAAAATTTAATTTCATCTATCCTTACTCCTCAATTTCCCTGTTTTTCTCCCCATTGACTCAAGTTTGAAGTCAAGAAAATATATTGATGTAGTACATCTAGGCACATGCCTAGTGCACAGAGCAGTATGGAAAAGACAGAAGAACAGAGGGACAAATGGAAGAAGATATCCTTTACACTATTCAAGAAAACTCCCAGAGGAAAAAAAAGATAAAGGAGAATTCAGATAAGTATTTCTTTTTGCAGAAATGCTGGGTAGAACTGATTAGACAATAAATTTTATATGCTGAAAAAGGTAATGTATCAGGTATAGCTGTTAAAAATAGAACATCTGAGGTCACCAATTTCGCAGTAGATATATACAGCCATGGACTAAGTAAAGAGAGGTGGAATATAAAGTGTTCACACTCCTATGACTACCAAAACAAGGCAGGTCAATAGTATATATAGAATTTAAACAAATGGAGTAAAAGGTTCAGAAAAGACCTGGATATAATGTATAAGGTCTTTGTTATGAAAAACACCTTCTTATGTTAATTTTGTTATAATGAGATATGAAACAAATTAAGTAAACTGAAATTGGGGAGAAATAAGACATGGTCTAGAACGTGCTACTCAAAATGTTGTCTACAAACCAACACTGTTGACATTATCTAGACGTTAGAAATTAAAAAGTTTGGACCTCAGCCTAGGAACTATTGAGTCATAATCTCCCTAAGATTTGTATGCATTCAAGTTTCAGTAGCACTGATCTCATTATTTCTTCTTTGGTAAGCTAAAAGATGTGGTTGTACAATGAATAAGTGATGGGGTAAGATTGCAATGAAAGATTGCAACTGTGCTAGGAGTTGAGGTAGTTTTATTGAGCCTATGAGCTCAAGAGATTTGAGGCACTAAAGATTTCTAATATCATCCACTGATGAGCTGAAGTCAAAGTAATTACATCAGGAGTTGGTGGGTACACTTTGTCTCACTTTGTCCAACTGATTGCCATTGAATCAAGGGAGGAAACTTTAGGGCAAGTATGTGATTGTGATCATCCCCCTCTGCTTTGATCAATTACCTTGCATTTTGCTGCCATTTAAAGAGAGATGAGGCCTCTTCAAGGAAATTAGGGAAGAAAGGAAGAATGGTTGTGGCAAGCATCTAGTGCATTTGTGAATCTATCCACTCTGCCAAATTATTCCTGGTATCAGGACTCACTTTTCAGAAATTAGAACCAGGTGGAGGGTAATGTAAGGAATTTTTCACTGATGTCATGACATCTTCATAATCATGAAAAATCAGATTCAAAACAGTTTTTATCTAGTCCAAAAGGATATATTTTGACACAACTGTAAGCTCCATGATAACAGAGAGTTAACCTTTTTGTTACTGCTCTATCTTTAGCATCTAGACAAAGCCTGGCAGTCTAGGAACTTAATATCAGATGAATTTCTTGAATGATTTGAAATATTTTCTGGGGCACCCGAGTGGCTCAGTCAGTTAAGCATCTGACTTCAGCTCAATTCATGATCTTAAGGTTCATGAGTTTGAGCCCCACATTGGGCTCTCTGCTGTAAGTGCAGCCTGCTTCAGATCCTCTGTCTCTGTCTCTCTCTCTCTACTCCTACCCCTCTTGCTCTCTCCCAAAAATAAACATTTAAAAAATAAATATTTTCCAAAACTCATTCAAATCTTAAGACTAAATCTTATCTCCCCTGCCCCCACCAGAATAATAAGAGGTCTTAGCAGATCAGTACACATAGACAATAAGCTACTGAGACCTTGGCCCAATATTCAGGCCTCCCTTGAATTTCTTGAAAATTCTTTAAATATTGTGACATTCGGCAGTTGTCTATTACAACTTATAGATTCAAGCTTTAGTTAGTATCTTAACTACAGGGATATCACTAGTGCCCTACTCTAAGAATTGAATTAAAAAATAAGAAAAATATCAACCATCAATGGATCATATCAACTAAGAGATAAATTTTCTAATAAAAGGAACTATATATTATTAGGTTCACACTCCAGGGAAGAAAAAACAATAAGTGCTGATTTTACTCTAGGATATTTTAAGTTCTTAAAATGGGGTGTTTAGGGTATGCTTTATTTTGGGACTGAAGCCACTATTAACAAGGAAACACTAAACTGCACACAGCAAGTCTCAATAATGTCTGCTGAATAATGACATAGAGTTAAGAGAACATTGAATTGGAAGTATAGATTTTCTTTAAGATGGGTATAAATGATATCATGGAGATGGGGAAGAAGGTGCCACAGGGACAAAAATGCAAAGACAAAAGGCATACTTGGCGATTGTTACAAGTATCCCACAAGTTAGCTATAGCAGGACCTGTATTACTTAACCAAGCTATATTACTTAAGCACTTGTTAGGAAAAAAAATTAGAAAAAAAAGGAGGGGGGGACGACTGGTGATTCAGTCGGTTGAGCGACCAACTCTTCATTTTGTCTCAGGCATGATCCCAGGGTCATGAGATCGAGCCCTGCATTGGGCTCTCTGCTGAACCTTGAACATGGAGCCTATTTGAAATTTTATCCCACCCTCTTCCTTTGCCCCTCTTTCCCTTCTCTCCCTTCTCTCCCTTCTCTCCCTCCTCTCTCTCTCTGTCTCCCAGAGAAAGAGAAAGGAGGAGGAGAGAACTGTTAAAAAACACAGGTAGGTGTCAGAAATCTATGTTTTGACAAACTCTCCAGGTTGATTGTGATATATGGGAAAGTTTGAGAAACCCTGGCATAGAGTACATCAGTTTGAGAGTTAAGGCCAAATTAAAACATCAGGTTGTGGAGAGACTTTGAACAGCCCAAGAAGCCTGGACTTCTCTCCAGACAATTGTGTAGGGCAGTATTCAGGATAGAATCATCTCAATTTGGGGTGAGTGTTGTGCAGTGTAGGCTTAAGTGAGTCTCCTAATTAATCTATGTTTGAAATGTTTCTATAATTTGGTATTCTTTATTTAATAAACTGTTCACTTTTATGTTAACTTTATTTTCATAAGATTATAGCTTTGTTATAGATCTTTGCTTTTTTAATTTGCAGTTGGTAAAATTCCAAGATATTCCGGATAATAACATTCATCTCAGTGAGTTAACTTCAGAGAAGTAATCTAATATTTCTGTTCTTAAAATAAATACAAAGTATTTTTATTGAATTAAAGTCTTATTTGCCCACATTTCTCTGTGAGCTGCACTCTTTTGCAGTTTGGATTGATTCATCATGTCTTTTTCTCCAGAAATTGACTTCCTCAAGGGGTTCCTAAAAGGACACTGTCTAGAAAGTATCCACATGAATTTTACTATTTTCTTATTGCAATCCACACTTTGAATGCAGTGCAATTTACAGTCTAGTGTACAATAGCTAAAACCCACACCTCCCAATGATGGAATCAAGAACAATGATCCTCTGGACAGTTCCTGAGGTAGGACAATAAAGACAAGAAAAAATAAAATGCCCTTGGAGATCCTTTTTAAAGAGGAAAACACCTGCTTTCTCAAATAGAGGGTCTTTGAAATCAGTGTGTATTTATTTTCTCACTATATTTTGGTCACATTTTAAGAAGCATCAGGTGACTGTTACAACTCTGTGAATCATTCTCCCCTCCACACCTCTCCACTTCCTACCTCAAATAGGGAGTGAAAAATAAACATGTTCTTAGCGACTTGTTTTGTTGAGTGTGGTGTAGGAGTGTGAGGGCTGTTTTCTGCCTAACCTGGTTTTCTATTATATGTATGTATGAATTTGTTTGCTTCATTATTTATTTGGGTATTCGTGTATTTATTTATATAGTGTTTATAATGATTGAAGTGCATATTCTGATCTCTGTGTCTTTTTTCCCTTCTCCATTTTTCTCCTTTACTACCCAGTGTCCCCTTCCAAGAGGAAATATCCAATAAATATTAAAAGCATAAAATGTTCATTATGAACAACTGTATATCAACAAAAAAGTAACTTAAATGGATACATTTCTTGAGAAACACAAAAAGTTAAAACTAATGTCACAGGAAATAGGAAATTTGAATAACCCTCTCTTTATCAAAAACATTGCATTTAGAATAATAATCTTATTAAGAAAACCTCAGGCTCAGATAGTGTCAGTAGTGAATTCTAGCAGATATATACCTTTGCAAACATTACCCCTTCTCCACGGTGACACAGGATAGGGCTAAATGAAACAGCCTGTGATTTCTCCCAAAATGGAAAGGAAGAATAAGGGGTTTTATTGACAAACAAGAGGGATGCAATCAGTGTTGGAACACAATTAGAAACAAAATCTCCTCCAAACAGAGAAAAACCTCTCGACAAAGAGATTTCCAAAAGGAAGAACACAATTTTGTTATTCAATGAGCATTAAGCCAGATGTGCATCATAGGCAATTGCTAAGGAGATTTACAAACACACAAAAAAATCACATCCTTTTATATAGCCAAGCAGATATAACCCATTACATACATCTTCTCAAGATAAATAATAACTAGTTTCAAGTAAGAGAACTTGCCAGCACTGTTTGTCACACATCATTCATTGTAGATCTATGTGGTAATTGGGGTGCCTACCTGTGTTAGCTAAATGGCTTTCTCCAAAAATAAGTAAACAAACTTATCATATCTTTATGACAAGAAATAGTTTTAGATAAAGGCATCAGTGCTGCTAAATGTAGGCTATTACTTTCACACAGAAACTGGGATCTAGGGGTAACTATTTTCCTTGATGATTACATTTGAAAGACATGGTCCCTCGGTCCTTGAGAAATACATTCTTTGGTCCTAAACATGGTAAGGGACTTGTTTAGCTTTTAGAAATTATCAATTTCATTAATTCTGACTAATGCATAGTTTTATAACTATGACCACCATCAATACATAAATATTCCTATTACCCCTAAAATTTCTTTCATTTGCTTTCATACTTAATATTCTACTTCCAGGCCAACCCTAACAATGAATAGTAAGTTTTCTGTCTCTCTAGCTTTGCTTTTTCAATTGTCATATACATTGAATCATGTAGTATGTAGACATTTGCATCCAGCTTCTTACACTTAGTCTAATACATTTGAGAATCACCCATGCGTGTTAATTACCATGTATTTATGAATTTTCCAATCATCCTCCTGTTATTAACTTCTAGGTTTATACCTTTACGGCCAGAAAAGATACCTGATACATTTCATTCCTTTTATATTTGTTTTGTGTTTGTGTTAAATTTTCTTGTTTTGTGTCCTAACACATGATCTATTATGGAGAATGTTTCATGTGTACTAGAGAAGAATACACAGTCTGCTGCTGCAGAATGGAATATCCTATTTATATCTGTTAGGTCCATTTGGCCTATAGTGTTGTTCCAGTCTGCTGTTTCCTTATTGATTTCCTGTCAGGATGATCTATCCAATGATTAAAGTGGAATACTGGAGAGAACACTTACAAACTCATTTTATGAGGACATCACCACCCTGATACAAATCCATAAAAGGACACTACAAGAAAATTGTAAGCCAATACACCTTATGAACAAAGATGCAAAATTCTCAACACAATACTAGCGATCTGAATGTAACAGCACATTAAGAGGATTATACAGCATCATCAACTGGGAATTATCCCTGGGATGCAAGGATGGTTCAATATATGCAAGTTAATAAGCATATCACATTAACAAAATATAGGATAAAAATCATATGGTTATCTTAATAGTTACACAAAGTTTTGAAAATTCAACATTTTTTCATGATAAAATCTCTTTAAAAATTAAGAATAGAAGGAATGAACATCACATAATATAGGCCATGTGTGAAAAGCCTACAGTTAACATCATACTCAATGATGAAAAGATAAAAGTTCTTCTTCTAAGATCATCAATAAATCAAGAATGCCCAATCTCATCACTTCTCTCCAATATAGAACTGAAAATCCTAGCCAGAGCAATTAGGCAAGAAAAACAAATAAAAGGCATTCAAATCAGAAAGGAATAAGTAAAATGGTCTCTGATTGCAGATGACACAATCATATGTAGAGAAAACTCTAAATACTTCACCCAAAAACTATTGCAACTGATAAACAAGTTCAATACAGTTGAGGACACAAATTCAATGTACAAAAATAAGTGTGTTTCTAAACACAAATAATCAACTGTCCAAAAAACAAAGAAATTAGCAAACATACCCATTGAAAATGCCATTAAAAAGAATAAATACTTAGGAATAACTTTCACCAAGGAGGTGAAAGACCTATACACTGAAAATATGAAACACTAATGAAAGAAATGGAAGAAAACACAAATAAATGGAAAGGTATCCTGTGCTCATGGATTTCAAGAATTAATAAGGTTAAAATATCTAAAACACCCAAAGAAATCTACATATTCAAGCAATGCCTATTAAGTGCCAATGGCATTTTCACAGAGACCGGGGAAAAAAAAACCCTAAAACTTACATGGAACCACAAAGACCTCATATAGCCAAAGTGATTGTGAGGTAGACAAACAAAGCTGGAGTCACCACACTTCCTGATCTCAAATTATATTAGAAAGCTAAAGTAATCAAAACAGTATGGTATGGCACAAAAACAAACACATAAACCAATGGAACAGAATATAGAGCCTAGAATTAAACCCAAGTATATATGGCCAACTATTCTTCAACAAGGGCACCAAGACTACACAATAGGGGAGAGGATGTTGGAGAAATATCAAAAACATGAGACTGGATGCTTATCTTAAACCATACAAAAAAAATCAATTCAAATGAATTAAAGAACTAAATGTATGATCTAAAATCTTAGAACTCTGAGAAGTGAGCTAGGGAAAGCTCGTTGACATTTGGGCAATGATTGATTGAATATGATGCCAGATGCAATGGCAACAAAAGCAAAAATAAGCAAGTTGGATTATACCAAACTAAATATAAACAATCAACCAAACTAAATACACCAAACTAAATATAAACAATCAACAAAATGAAAAGGCAACCTATGGAATTTTTTTTTTGCATCCAGCTTCTTGCACTTATTTATAAGCCATATAGTGGGGGAACATATTTGTAAGCCATATAGTGGACAAGAGATTATTAAAATATATAAGGAGTTCATACAACACAATACTAATAAATAAATAACCCAATTCCCAAATGGGAAAAGGAATTACACAGACACTTCTCCAAAAAAAGACAAAGTATTATCTAATAGATGTATGGAAATACATCAGTAATCAGTGGGGAAATGCGAATCAAAATGATAATGAGATATCACCTCACACCTGTGAGGACAATTATTTTAAAAATTAATAACAAATTTGGCAAGGAGGTAAAGACAGTGAAACTTGTACATTGTTCATAGGAATGTACATTAGGGCAGCCATTATATAAAACACATAGAAGTTACTCAAAGAATTTTAAAAATTACCATATGATCCAGCAACCTTACTGCTGGATATTTATCCAAGGGAACTGAAACAAGGATCTCAAAGAGATATCAGCACTCTTTTCGTCATTACATTGTTTACCATGGTCAAGATATGGAAAAAGCTATGTGTCCATAGACAGATAAATGGATAAAGACAATGTGGTGCATATATACACAATGGGATATTATTCAGACTTAAAATAAGGAAGTCCTGCCATTTGTAACAATGAGGATGAATCCTGAAGGCATCATGCTAAGTGAAACAAGCCAGATGCAAAAAGAAAATTATTGCATGATTTTGGTTTTATGTGGATTATAAATTAGTCAAATACATAGAAGCAGAGAATAAAGAATGACTTTACTCTAGTCATCATGAGATGATGAGAGAGGGAAATAAGGAGGTGATGTTTAAAGTATAAAAAGCATTAATTACTTAAGATAAATAAGTTCTGGAGGTCTACTATACAGCATAGTGCCTATAGCAAACAATACCATATTTAAAGTTAAGTAGGAGGGCAGATCTTACATTAAGTGTTCTTACCATACACACCCTAATAATAACAAAGAAGACAGGAGGTAACGTTGGAAAGTGATGGATATGTTTATGACCTTGATTGTGCTGATGGTTTCAGGAGTGCATTCTCATCTCCAAACTCATAAATTTATATAGATTACATATATATCACTTTTTATATGTCAAGCATACCTCGATACATTGTTTTTAACTACTGCTAAAAATATACAATTTATATGCTAAGAAAAAAGAGAAAATATGAAAGTACAGTCATAAAAATACTCAGTTAAAACTAGAGACAGTGTGGCACCTGGGTGACTCAGTTGGTTAAGTGTCACACTGTTGATTTCAGCTCAGGTCATGAACTGATGTTTCGTGAGATTGAGCCCTGCATCAGGCTCTGCACTAAGAATGCAGAGCCTGCTTGGGATTCTCTCTCTCCCTCTCTCTCTGTGTGTCCCCCATTCCTGCTCTCTCTCTCTCAAAATAAATAAACTTTTAAAAAAATGCATAAAACTAAAAGAGCAAAAAAACAAACAAAAAAACTAATAGAAGACCAAAAAGAAAAAAAAGAGATTGAAAACAAACATGAAGGCAAATAGAAAACAGTTACCAACAGGGTAGATATTAAACCAACTATATCAATAATAACTGTAAATATTGATGTCTAAATATGTAATCAAAGTGGATTAAAAAACTACTATAAATATAAAGATACATATAAATTAAAAGGAAAGGGATGGAAAGAGATATACCACGATAACACAAATCAAAAGAAAGCTAAAGTTACCTTATTAATTTCAGACAATGTAGACTTCAGAGTAAGGAAACTTATTAGGGAAACAGGGGAATTGCGTAATGAAAACTGAATCACTTTTCCAAGAAAATATAGCAATTCTAAGTGTGTATGCACCTAACAACAGCACACCAAAATATCTGAGACAAAAGGTGATAGCACTGCAAGGAGAAATAGGCAAATCCACTATTATACTTGGGGGTGAAGACAACACCCATTGATTAGTAATTGACGCATCTAGCAGGCAGAAAACCTATAAGGGCACAGTTGAGCTGAACACCACCATCAATCAACTGGGTCTAATTTAATGTTAATAGAACATTCAATTCAATAACAGCAGAATACACATTCTTCCCAAGCCTTCATAAAATTCACCAAGATATATCAGTATCTGGGCCATAAAACACATCTTAACAAATTTAAAAGAAAGTACATCATAAGAAGTATGTCCTCAGACCTAAAAATTAGTGGAATAAAATTAGAAATCAGTAACATAAAGATAGCTGGAAAATCCCAAAAATATTTGGAAATTAAACAGCACACTTATAAATAATACAGGGATCAAAGAAGTCTCAAGATAAATTTTAAGATATTTTAAAATAAATGAAAATACAACATATCAAAACATTTGAGATACACTGAAAGCAGTGCTTAAGGTGTAATTCAAGATACTGAATGTGTTTATTAGAAAGAAGAAAGGTCTACATGTATAATGTCAGCTTCCACCTTAGGAAACTAGAAAATGAAGAGAAAATCAAACCAAATATAAGACAAAAACAAAATTAGAGCAAAATCAATGAAATTGAAAGAGGAAATCAAGAGAAGAAATCAGTGAAATCAAATGTCAGCTCTTTCAAAGAATCAATAAAATTGAAAAAACCTCTATCCAGGTTGTCTCCCCTACCCATCAAAAAAACCAGACATAGATACAAATTATTAGTATCACAAATAAAAAGGAGTCATCACAACTGAACCCATGGACAATGAAATGATAGCACATAATTAAATAAATATATAATAAATACATCTATGCTCTAGAATTTGATAACCTAGGTGAAACCAATTCCTTGAAAGATGCAATGTACCAAAACACAAAAAGAGAAATATGCAACTTGAATAAACTTCTACCTATTAAATATATTTTGATCAATTATTAATAATCTGCTAAGCCCAGATGAGTTAACTGGTAGATTCTATAAAATATTTAATAAAGTGATAGCCATTTTTCCCATACTGTTCCAGAAAATGAAAACAAAAGGAGTAGGGGCGCCTGGGTGGCTCAGTCGGTTAAGCCTCCGACTTCAGCTCAGGTCACGATCTCACGGTCCGTGAGTTCGAGCCCCGCTTCAGGCTCTGGGCTGATGGCTCAGAGCCTGGAGCCTGCTTCCGATTCTGTGTCTCCCTCTCTCTCTGTCCCTCCCCTGTTCATTCTCTGTCTCTCTCTGTCTCAAAAATAAATAAAACGTTAAAAAAAATAAAAAATAAATAAAAACAAAAGGAGCAATTCCTAATTCCATCTATGAAGACAGCATTATCTTAAAACCCAGACAAAGACATTACAATAAAGGAAAATTACAAGTCAATACACTTATGAACACAGACCTAAATATCCTCAAAATATTAGCATAAAAATTGTATACAGTGACCGAATATTATTTATCCCCATTACACAAAGCTGGTCCAGCATTCTAAAATCAGTTAATGCAAACTATCATATCTATAAGCTAAAGAAAATAATATGCATATCAAAAATGCAAATTTTGGAGTACCTGGGTGGCTCAGTTGGTTGGCCTTCTGACTCTTGATTTCAGCTCAGGTCATGATCTCATGGTCCTGAGATTGAGCCCCGTGTCAGTATCCATGGATGCTTGTGATTCTCTTTCTTTCTCTCTCCCACTGCCCCTCCCCTGGTCTCTGTCTCACAAAAACAAAACAAAACAAAAAATTAAGAAATATGCAACTATTTTTTTAAAACCTAATGGACATTTATAATCAAACTATCAGCAAACTGGAAATAGAAGGAAATGTCTTCAACTTGATTTTTTAAATCTACACATAAAACTACAATTAAAATTATACTCAATGATGAGAAACAAGTTGTATTCCAACTAAGATCAGGAACTAGGAGAGGATAACCATCCTCAACACTTCTATTCAACATTATACTAGAAGTTCTAGTTAATGCAAGAAGACAAAAAATAAATAAAAACTATAAAGAATATGAATGGAGAAATAAAACACTTTTTGTTTACAGGGATCATGATTGTCTATGTACAAAATCCTAAAGAGTCAACAACAAAGAATCCTCTGGAAATTAGTGATTATATTACAGTTGCAGAAAAGTTAATTGCCATCCTATGTACCAGCA
The DNA here is from genome assembly GCF_023721935.1 of Panthera uncia. Classification (NCBI taxonomy): domain Eukaryota; kingdom Metazoa; phylum Chordata; class Mammalia; order Carnivora; family Felidae; genus Panthera; species Panthera uncia. The sequence goes on along the minus strand of NC_064818.1, from coordinate 61,960,320 downwards.
ATACACAATTAGACATTGAAACTTAAAATGCTTTACTCTTTATATTATCTCTTTCCAAAAAATATTCAGGTATATGGTTGACCCTTGAACAACAAGGGTTTGAACCTCATAGTTTCACTTCTACATAGTTTTACAGCACAGTATTTGAAATGTATTTTCTCTTCCTTAAAATTTCCTTAACATTTTCTCTTGTCTAGCTTACTTTATCATAAGAGTAGAGTTTGATATACATATATATATGCATACACACATATACTATATATATAGTTCATATGTGTATACTATATACTATAGTGTATAATATGGTATATCCTATACTATATAGTTTAGTGTGTGTGTGTGTATATATATATATATATATAAAATAAAAAGTATTTTAACCATTCATTTTATTAATAAGTCTTCCAATCAACAATAAACTATTGGTAGTTAAGTTTTAGGGGAATCAAAAATTATACATGATTTGTGACTGTGCAGGGGGTTAACACCCCTAACCCCAGCAGTATCAGTTGTATGTAGGTATAAATCCAACAAAAAATGTTCAATATTTATATGCAGGGAGCTATAAAATTCAGGTGAAGGAAATAAAAAATTTAAATAAATTGAGGTATGTTTTTTTTTTTTTAATTTTTTTTTAACGTTTATTTATTTTTGAGCCAGAGAGAGACAGAGCATGAACGGGGGAGGGTCAGAGAGAGGGAGACACAGAATCTGAAACAGGCTCCAGGCTCTGAGCTGTCAGCACAGAGCCCGACATGGGGCTCGAACTCATGGACCGTGAGATCGTGACATGAGCCAAAGTCAGCCGCTTAACTGACTGAGCCATCCAGGCGCCCCAGGAATGTTCTTATATAAGAATGCTCAATATTTTCAGGATGTCAGTTCTCCACAGTTGATCATTATAATTCTTTATAATGTCAGTAAAATCTGTAGTTACATCTCCTCTCATTTCTCATACTAACAGTTTCTGTTTTCTGTTAATCGTAAGACTAGATGCTTATCAATTATATTGACCCTTCCAAAGAAGGTTTTGGTTTCATTGATTTTCTATATTTTTATATTTGTTTTCTATTCAGTGGTTCTTGCTCTTACCTTTGTTATTTCTGTCCGTTTGTTTTAGAATTTTTCCCCCAGTCTCTTTTAAAGTTTTTTTTTTTTTTTTTTTCTGTTCCAGTAACTCTCCTCTATTTGGAATTCTAATTACATATGTTACAATGTGTGATATTACTCCTCATCATCTTGGATGCTGTGTCCTGTACACTCTTTCTCCCTAGTATATTTTGTACCTATATGAATAGGATTTTTATTTGACTTTAGTTTCCATTTCTTTGATGAAATTCCCTACATCTGCACGCATGTTGTTCACCTTTTCCACTAACTCTTTAAAAAAAATTAATTATAAAGTGTCTGATGGTTCCGAGTACTAGGTCATTTCTAATTCAGGTTCCTCCTTTTATAAAACATTCCCTCTTGACAATGGATTTTTGTTGTTTTCTCTTGCCTTTTAATTTTTAATTGAACAACAGACATTGTAACATCCCATGAAGTATATTAGAAAATAACATATGCAGTATTTGTGTGTAAAAAGACACCTGTCTCTTCTCAATTGTCAGTCAATCTCATCAGGAATTTAGCTGCGTAAATTTCATTGCTGTTCTGTTTACCTTCAGCGCACTACAGACTTCAAATTCCCTTAATTATGCCTGGTGTTTGTAAAGATGGCTGTGATTGTCGAGTTGTTCTCACTGTTTTTGCCCCACCCTTGCCTTTCAGCCATCACCGTACATCTCTGTTTCAGAAGAATTTCTTTCTATGCTCTTCGCCTTTCCTGAGTAGTAAATTACTCTATTTCTTGGCAAATAATTTTAGGCTGATGGTGGGAGGCAGGAGCAGCTTTCTTCTGGTCCGACATGAGTGTTAGGTATGCCCTCTGTTTCTGAGCCATGAGCATTCTCAGCATTTTTGCCCCCTGTTCCACAGCAGAAAGCCAACTTCTGCCTTGAATATGTAGCAGGTCTTGTGCCGAAGTTTATTACCCTTTTTCCTTGTGGTATGGGACCACAAATAGTACTAGTATGGAATCCTGGGCTCTGTTATTTTCCTGTGATTTTAATAAAAAAACAATTTACTAATAGCAATGGACTCCATTTCATATTGCACATTTCTTTTTCAGATCAGTTTTCATTGAGTTCTTTTGACTTTTAAGGTTTTTTGGAAAGCACATTGAGTGAAATTTCAGAAATAAGAAGTATAAACAATTTAAACCAAACGCACATTTTCCTTTCTACATTATGGTTCACAAATTTTCTTTTGTTTTCTACACTTTCTCATTTTATAATTTCCATGGAAGAACTTTTTTGGAGCCTGGACATCATTTTTAAATTTTAGTTGGAAGGCTGCTTTAAATGAATCCCACTCTGCCTCTGAGAGTGGTTAATTATCAGAACAACCACTATGACACGCAATTCCCTGGAGTATTTCTGATGTTTTCCAAATCACACATGTGAATGGCTTGTTCTTTGGATGGCAAAACAAGTCAATCAGGCAGAACAATGTATGTGGATAATTTAGAAGTTACATATGAGAAAAGGGCATCTATACACAACTGCATTTCAAGGTCTTCCTATCAAGGGTGCTAGTCTAATCAATCATTACTTCCAAATTCACATAGTCTATTTATCTCTTGTGTTGAAGTGCTGAAAGCCAAGATTAATGATGGCAATGGTGAGTGCAGCTTTTGCAAAAGATGGTGACAAGATATCCTTGGAGAATCTTTTCTGTGTTATCCAAAGTTTTCTAATAGGCTGGTATGAAAGTAGAAATATTTTGGCTACTCAACTTTCTAATTTGGGTGTAAATGTTAAAATTACACAAATTATCCAGAAAATTATGTCTAGTGTTATTTTCCCATTAGCTGAGTGGTTCATTAATTTATATCTAATCTGTTTTTTTTTTCCTCCTGACACCATTGCATTCACTGTAACAAATGCAATGGACTTTTCCAGGCTATTTTCATAATCCTTCTTTGCAATTTGCTCATCTTGGTTGGAATAAAAAACTTAGCTGACATTAACTGCTAAGGTAGTAAGAGATAGTAACCATGTTTACATACTTGTGTTAGTACAATTTTGCCTAGTCTGATTTGTTTAAAGAATGGTGATAGTAAAGCACATCAATATAAGAAATATATATTGCCCATTTAGGACATACAAAGAGAAATATATCCCCCCCCCAATAAAATCATCTTATGTTTATATGCTTTGACACAAATGTATATAAAATAGTGTGGCTGTATTTTAAAAAATATTTTCTGGTACACCACTATCTGTGGTATGTTCAACTTCTTAGCATGCATGACATAGAAAAAAGCCCATATAAATTTCACCCCAGTTTATCTCTCTATCCTCACTGGGCATTTCTGTCTAAAAACACAGTGCTATGAAAGCTCTGAATTTATGATCATTCTCAAACGTTTGGTGCCCTCTCAGAACTCTGTACATAGGCATCTACCACTTCTTTCCCTGGGATATCTATTCTACTTCCTCCCACTAGTCAGCCTTAATATCCACTTGAAATGTCACTTGGGATCTTGTCTTTATTTTTTTCTGAGTGATAAATTCATTCTTTCATTATAGAATCTATCGTGCTATATTGTCATTTTCTGTTTATGTTTTATAAAAATTTTATTGTTTATTTCTCCCCTATAGCTTGACTATTGGAGGAGCCAAATTATACCATTATTTTGTATACTCTCAGTATTCTAGGGTATCACTTCTCATCCAGTGTGTGTTCACTGAATGATAAATGACCAAATTACCTATTTGATGATAGATTGAGTAAATGAAGGAATGAATTTGGGTTATTAGTAATCAGTTTACTCTAATGAAAATTATGACAAAATGAGCACAGTTCCATTTCTACCTGAGGAAAAACTTATATATAAGTATCTTTTGGCAATGACCTAATTGCTTATTTGAACAGAATTTTTTGAAAAAATAGAACAGGTACAAGGGGATACCAAAGACTATCATCCTTTGTCTTCCTCACCCCAATGGAGACAACACTTGCATTTTGCAAAGTTCAAGCATTTCATAATTTTGCTATCATTACTATTATTAAATGGCATGTATTTAGCAATATCTATTATGTTATGTGTTCTAGAGCACTTAGTTTTTATAACAACCTGTCAGAGTTCTATTAATCTGACAAATGGCCAATAATTAATAAGAGGCTCATCAACAGTTGTTCTTATACCCACCTGTCTTTGTGGATGGTCTCATCAGGGACAGAGTTGCTTGGATTCAGATATGCTGGCTCAGGGTAACAAGACACAAATCACTTTGTTAAAACCAGAAGGATAATTTGCTAATTTTCAATGAGACATGTAAAATTTTGGATCAATCAACAGTACTTTCAGCGTCACCAGAATTGTCTCATTATAGGTTACTTAGAAGCCAAAGAAGTGTACTTGGTGATGAAAATTTGATAAAAGGAAAATCGAAGGTAAAATGCAGGATCTATAATTAATGGCATTGGGTTCTAGTGGGTCTACCAGGCAGCCCAGATATTAGCTTCAGTCTAACAGGGCTTCCTCTTCTCTTAGCCACTTGGAATATGCATTGCCAATGTTTTCCCTTGTCATTCACTTTTTCTGTATTTATTCTTTCACTGATAATCTATTCACTTTTGATTGACACAGTCTTTCTCTTGGTCTGTTCCTATCTTCAGTCAGGTTATTCACATATTGCTGCTGAAGAATGTCCTCAAGAGGGTCAATTTTGAATACCTCTATTTTAAACCATCACAGCAACAGTAATTTGACATTTCAGTAATAAACCAGGCACTATACCAATTATTTTCCTTTAATAAAACCTAATTTTCACAACAACCTTTAAATACTTTTTATTTCTGCTGTACAAATGAGGAAACTGAGTCTTCAGGAATTTGAATAAACTCCTCAAGAAAGCTAAGTACTAGGTGGGGGAGTCAGGTTAAAAATCAACCTGTGTTTTCAGTGACTGAGACATAACAATTGGAGGATTAGGAGTTGATTTCATTACTTAGCTCTCAAAGGGAAAGTTTATTTCTATTTCTATATTCTTGAGGACATGCCAAGGTTGTCATCATGTGCTTCCTACAGCAGCTATGATTAGTTTTTTGTTTTTTTTTTAATGAGGCAAATGATAGCTAGATAGATTAGGTAAACTGTCCAAAATCACATAGCTAAGGATGTGGCCTAACACACTAGGATTCAAGCTTCAACATCATTGATGTTTCCACCCCATGATGTCAGTGAAAATTTCGCTTTCCTACTCAAATTAACTAGGGAAATAGAAATGTTTCTGCATCTCAGAGAGGTGTGGTCTTCCAATGGCTGAGCTGGATGGGGTTACTCTAGGACTCTTGGAAATAGGTATTTTTGACACTATGTAACCTAGGTTTCTCATGTACCTTAGATACTGACATTTAAGAACTTAAAAATCCCTTAGAGGAAAGTAATGAGTTGGTTCAATAGCAGTAAATAGGGTATGCTGGAAAAAAAAAAACTTTTTTTTTTAAATTTTAATATGATGCAATAGGATATATTGTTTTGTAGAAATATAACCAACTTTGAAATAGAATGAGAAGATTTTATACTTTCTCACAAAATTTCACATTCCTCCCCACAGGTAACACATTTCTACCACATTTTCTATTCATAACATATGTACAAATTAGATTATGTTTCTTGTACCCTAAATTTTCTACAAATAATATTCTCAGGTACGTGGGGTTCACAGATGACTTCACTGGTTGAAAAAAATATATATGAACAAAGTTCCCTGCTTGCATGGTTTTTCACTGAGCTTTTAAATAACAACATGGCTGGGAAGGTCTTGAATTTTTTGGACACAACCATGACGTAGCAGAGGAAAAAAAAAAAACACATCAGAGACTTAAGTGTTAATTTTCACTCTAGGAACAACAACTGCCTATATCACTAACAAACACACCATCATAACACTCATCTAACAGGAGTTGTTAAATTATAATTATATATCAGAGAAAGTTATATTTCTTAAAAATATATAATTTATTGTCAAGTTGGCTAACGTACAGAGTATACAGTATATTCTTGGCTTCAGGAGTAGATTGCCATGATTCATCACTTACATACAACACCCAGGGCTCATCCCGACAAGTGCCCTCCTCAATGCTCAGCACCCATTTTTCCCCTCTCCCCCAACCCCCCATTAACCCTCAGTTTTTTTTTCTGTATTTAAAAGTATCTTATGGTTTACCTCCCTCTTTGAATCTATTTTTCCCCTTCCCTTCCCCCAGGGTCTTCTGTTCAGTTTTTTAAATTCTACATGTAAGTGAAAACGTATGTTATCTCTCTTTCTCTGACTGCTTATTTCACTTAGCATAATAAGTTCCAGTTCATTCCACATCATGGCAAATGGCAAGATTTCATTCTTTCTCATTGCCAAGTAGTGTTCCATTGTATATATAAACCACATCTTCTTTATCCATTCATCAGTTGATGGCTATTTGTGCTCTTTCCATACTTTGGCTGTTGTCAAAAGTGCTGCTATAAACATTGGGATATATGTGCCCCTATGAATCAGCACTCCTGTATCCTTTGAATAAATTCCTAGTAATGCTATTGCTGGGTTGTAGGGTAATTCTATTTTTAATTTTTTGAGGAAACTCCACACTATCTTCCAGAGTGGCTGAGCCAGTATGCATTCCCACCGATAGTACAAGAGGGTTCCTGTTTCTCCACATCCTTGCCAACATCTGTTGTTTCCTGATTTGTTCATTTTAGCCACTCTGACCTGTGTGAGGTGGTATCTCAATGTGGTTTTTATTTTTATTTCCCTGATGATGAGTGAAGTTGAGCATCTTTTCAGGTGTCTGTGGACATCTGGATGTCTTCTTTGAAAACGTGTCTATGCATGTCTTCTGCCCATTTCTTCACTAGATTGTTTTTTGGGTGTTGAGTTTGTTAAGTTCTTACAGATTTTGATACTAACACTTTATCTGATATGTCATTTGTAAATATCTTCTCCCATTCCAACAGTTGTCTTTTAGTTTTGTTGATCATTTCCCTTTCAGGGAAGAATCATTTTATCTTGATGAGGGCACAATAGTTAATTTTTGCTTTTATTTTCCTTGCCTTTGGACATGGCTCAAGTATGAAATTGCTGTAGTTAAGGTCAAAGAGACTGCTGCCTGTTTTCTTCTCTATGGTTTTAATAGTTTTGTGTCTCACATTTAGGTCTTTCACCAATTTTGAGTTTATTTTTGTGTATGGTGAAAGTGGTCCACTTTCGTTCTCTTCCATGTTGCTATCCAGTTCTCCCAGCACCATTTAGTAAAGACACTGTCTTTTTTCCACTAGATACTTTTTCCTGCTTTGTCACAGATTAGTTGGCCATACATTTGTGGGGCCAATTCTGGGTTCTCTATTCTATTCCATTGGTTTATATGTTTGTTTTTACCAATACCATACTGTCTTGATGATTACAGTTTTGTAGTAGAGGCTACAGTCCAGGCTTGTGATGCCCCCTGCTTTGCTTTTCTTTTTAAACATTACTTTGTCTATTTGGGGTCTTTTGTGGCTCCATACAAATTTTAGGATTGTTTATTCTATCTCTGAGAAGAATCCCAGTGCAATTTTGATTGGGATTGCCCTGAAGGTATAGATTGCTTTGGATAGTATTGACATTTTAACAATATTTCTTTTTCAATCCATGAGCATGGAATGTTTTTCCATTTCTTTGTGTCTTCTTCAATTTCTTTCCCAAGTTTTCTATAAGTTTCAGCATACAGATCTTTTACATCTTTGGTTAGGCTTATTCCTATGTATTTTATGGTTCTTGATGCAATTGTAAATGGAATCGATTTCTTGATTTCTCTTTCTGTTGCTTCATTATTGCTGTATAGAAATGCAACCAGTTGCTGTACAGTGATTTTGTATACTGAAACTTTGCTGAATTCATGTGTAAGTTCTAGCAGCTTTTGGTGGAGTCTTTTGGGTTTTCCACATAGTGCAACATGTCATTTGTGAATAGTGAAAGTTTGACTTCTTCTTTGCCTATTTGGATGCCTTTTATTTCATTTTGTTGTCTGCTGAGGCTAGCACTCCCAACACTATGTTAAACAACAGTGGTGAGAGTGCACATCCTACCATGTTCCTGATCTCCGGGAGAAAGGTGTGTTTCTCCCCATTGAGGATGATATTAGCTGTGGGCTTTTTTCATGTATGGTTTTTATGATGTTAAGGTATGTTCCTTCTATCCCAACTTTCTTGAGGGTTTTTATTAAGAAAGAATGCCGTATTTTGTCAAATGCCTTTTCTGAATCTATTGACACTATCATATGGTTCTTATCCTTCCTTCTATTAATGTGATGTATCACATTGATTGATTTGCAAATATTGAACCAGCCCTGTAGCCCAGCAATGAATCCCACTTGATCATGGTGAATAATTCTTTTAATGCACTGTTGAATTCGATTTGCTACTATCTTATTGAGAATTTTTACATCCATGTTCATCATGGATATTGGCCTGTAATTCTCCTTTTTAGTGGGGTCTCTTCATGGTTTGGGAATCAAGGTAATGATGCCTTCATAAAAGGAGTCCGGAAGCTTTCCTTCCATTTCTACTTTTTGCAACAGCTTGAGAAGGATATGTATGAACTCTGCTTTAAATGGGTGGTAGAATTCCCCAGGGAAGCCATCTTGTCCAAGAGTCTTACTTGTTGGGAGATTTTTGATAAATGATTCCATTTTTTCACTGGCTCTAGGTCTGTTCAAATTTTCTACTTCTTTCCAGTTGAGTTTTGGTAGTGTGTGGGTGTCTAGGAATTTGTCCATTTATTCTAGGTTGTCCAGTTTGTTGGCATATAATTTTTTGTAGTGGTCTCTAGCAATGGTATTTCCGTGGTGTTGTTTGTAATCTCTCCTCTTTCATTTGTGATTTTCTTTTTGAGAAGTCTGGCTAGGGGTTATCAATTTTGTTTATTTTTTCAAAAAGTCAGCTCTTAGATTCGTTGATCTGTTCTTTTTGTATTTGGGATTTTTCTTGTTTCTTGAGATAGAACTGGACTGAAATGTATTTTCCTCTTATACTGCTTTGGTGCATCCCAGAGTGTTTGGACTGTCACGTTTTCATTTTCATTTGCTTCATTTAGAAACATATATATAAATAAATATATATGTAAATATATATATAAATTTATGTAAATATATAAAAATATATATAAATTTATATAAATATATAAACTTTTGTTATATATATGTTTATATATACATAACTTTTATATATAACATATATGTAATATACATGTTATATATAACATATATAAGCTTATATATGTTATATATATAAATTTTTACATATATATATTAATATAAAAAATATATTAATATATATAAACATATATATATATATATAATTATAATTTATTCTTTAACTGCCTTGTTGTCCCATTCATTCTTTAGTAGGATGTCCTTTAACCTCCATACATTTGGAGGCTTTCCAAACTTTTTCCTGTGGTCGATTTCAAGTTTCATACCATTGTGATATGAAAATATGCATGGTATTATCTCAATTCTTTTATATTCATTGAGGGCTGTTTTGTGACCCAGTATGTGACCTATCTTGGAGAATGTTCCATGTGCACTTGAGAAGAATGTGTATTCTGGTGTTTTGGGATGAAAAGTTCTGAATGTATCTGTCAAGTCCATCTGGTACAGTGTATCATTCAAGGCCATTGTTTCTTTATTTTCTGTCTAGATGATTTGTCCCATGCTATAAATGGAGTATTAAAGTCCCTTGAAATTACCATATTCTTGTCAATAAGATTACTTATGTTTGTGATTGGTTTATATATTTGGGGTCTTCAAGTTGGGGCCATAAACATTTACAATTGTTACTCTTCTTGTTGGATAGACCCCATAATTATGATATAATGCACTTCTTCATCTCTTGTTACAGTGTTTAGTTTAAAATCTAGTTTTCCTGATAGAAGTATGGCCTATCCTGCTTTCTTTTGAGTTCCAGTAGGATGATAGATGGTTCTCCATCCCCTCACTTTCAATCTTAAGTTGTCCCCAGGTCTAAAATGGGTCTCTTATGGACAGCAAATAGATGGGTCTTGTTTTTTTTTTGTATCCATTCTGATACCCTATGTCTTTTGATTGGGGCATTTAGTCCATTTACATTCAGAGTTATTACTGAAAGATATGGATTTAGTGTCATTGTGTTATCTGTAGATTTATCTGTGTTTGTGGTGATGTATCATGTCCTTTGTAGTCTTTTCAGAATTCCACTCACAGAGTCCCCCTTAGGATCTCTTGCAGGGCTGGTTTAGTGGTCATGAACTCCTTCAGTTTTTGTTTGTCTGGGAAAGCCTTTATCTCTCCTTCTATTCTGAATGACAGCCTTGCTGGATAAGGCTTATTGGCTGCATATTTTTTCTATTCACCACATTGAATATTTCCTGCCACTCCCTTCTGGCCTGCCAAGGTTCAGGGGACAGGTCTGCTACTACACTTTTATGTCTACCCTTGTAGGTTAAGTGCTGTTTGTCTCTAGCTCCTTTCAGACTTCTCTCTTTATCTTTGTATTTTGCCAATTTCACTATGATATTCCATGGTGAAGATTCTTGTTGAATCTGAATGGAGTTTTCTGTGCCTCCTGGATCTGGGTGTCTTCTTCCCTCCCCTGATTAGGGAAGTTGTCACCTATAATTTGCTCAAGTAAACCTTCTACCCCTCTCTCTCTCTCTTCTTATTATGGAACTCCTATGAGATCGATATTATTATGTTTCATTGAATCACTTAATTTTCTAATTCTCCCCTCATGGTCTAGTATTTTTTTATGTTTTTTTCAGCTTCATCATTTTCCATAATTTTATCTCCTATTTCACTTAATCTCTCCTCTGCTTCTTCCATCCTTGCTGTCACTGCATCTAGTTTATTTTGCATCTCATTTACAACATTTCTTAATTCGTTGTTACTATTTCTGAGTTCCTTGATCTCTGCAGCAAGAGTTTCTCTGCTGTCTTCTATGCTTTTTTCAAGCCCATCTATTAATCTTATGACAATTAATCTAAATTATTGATCAAATATATTGTTTAAATCTGGTTTAAGTGATTCTCTAGCTGTCATTTCTTCCTGGAAATTCTTTTGAGGATAATTCTTCTGTTTCATCATTTTGGCTAGTTTTCTGTCCTTTGCATGCTTTAATAGCTGGTTATGTGTCCTACACCTGTGAACACTACTATATTAAAAAGGGTTCATACATTGTCTAGGGCCGGGCCCTTCAGGAGGTGTTTTTGGTTTTGCATGTGCTCTGTAGTTCTGACTCTGGTTGCTTTATCTCCCTACTGGTAGTGGTGGTTTGGACCTTCCACCAAGTACACCTTTATTTGTTCATTGAAGTCACCCTGGAATAAATTTTAAAAGGGGGTGGTGGTGGAAGAAGCCTTATCCCAAACAAGGAGAGAAATGACAGGGGCAGAAAAAGAAAAAAATGACCATGCAGAGAATCAGAGAAACTACATGGTTTAATCCAGAGAGAGAGGAAAATAAAGGAGATAAAGAGGTGTAAAAATAATGGTTAAAAATGTCTACTTAGGGGCGCCTGGGTGGCTCGGTCGGTTAAGTGTCCGACTTCGGCTCAGGTCATGATCTCACGGTCCATGAGTTCGAGCCCCGCGTCGGGCTCTGTGCTGACCGCTCAGAGCCTGGAGACTGTTTCAGATTCTGTGTCTCCCTCTCTCTCTGCCCCTCCCCTGTTCATGCTCTGTCTCTCTCTGTCTCAAAGATAAATAAACGTTAAAAAAATTAAAAAAAAAAATGTCTACTTCAACCAACCAATAACCAGAATAGAGAAGGGAGGAAGAGGAAGAAATACACATATTATCCATATACATATATATAGGTATATATAAAAATAAACATATATATGTATGTGTATATGTATGTATATGTGTATATATATACACACATATAGATAAAATAAGAATTGACCAAGAATCAAATCTGAAAATGCAAAACAGTTGGACCGATATCTGATGGTATCTTGGAACCAGTGGCTGCGCTGGTCTAGAGTAGGGGCTCTCTGCTTTGATCAGTGTCAATCTTGCTCTGATAGATACCAGTTACCAAGGCATAAAGGGAAGTGGTTTGGTGTAGGCAGGTCCTGCCTCCACTATGGGCATGCTGTCCTATTCCCCTGAAGCCCCACCTTGTTGGTGATGGGGATAAAAATGGTGACACTGTGGTGGTGACACTCTCCTCCCTGGATTGGGTGTCCCAGATCCCTCTGTTCAGGCCATCCTCACAGTGTTACACAGGTGTGAGCAGGACAGCTTGTCCCACTCCACAGTCTCCTATGCCTCCCAGGTGATCAGCTTGGATTTAAACTCCAACGTCTTAAAGGATCCTGCTACATGTGCCCTGGGTCTGGGGTAGTGCCACTCTGCCCAGCCAACAAAAGGCTTCTGCCTGGCAGCACCTGCAGGGTATTTTGTCCTTGGAGCAGCTATGTACCTTCTTCCCACAGCACCAAATGGAGGGGACTGCTCTCTCCAACTTTGCCTCTGAGCTTGCTACTGAGCCTGGGAGTGGCTCCCCTCCTACTCAGGCACACATACAGAGTGGCAGTCCTCAGTCCAGATAAAGACCTGCAACGCTGGATTGTTTTAGAAATTGGTTCCTTCTCCTTTTTTTCCATTCCCCAGTCCATGGTTTTTCTCTTGTCCAAATACAATCCTATACTTCCACAGCCTCTTTCCTTTTTTCTCTCCACAGAAGGTGATCCCTCCTCTCCATGCCTACACCACCCATTTTATCTTTCCCAATTCAAAATTATGCACCTACGGCCCCCCAAGTTGTCCCTGTGGGCCCCTCAAAATGTTTGTCACTCTGTATCCCGGATTCCTGGAATTCTAAGTCATCTGGCCTCAATACTATTGTGTTTGAGAGACAAGGGAACTTCGGGTCCCCCTACTTCTCTGCCATGTTGACTGGTGATGAGAAAGTTATCTTTCATTTTCATAGTAGTACCATAGGCAACTGTTATTAGTTCCATTAGTAAAGTGAAGAGGAAAAAAAAAACAAAAACAACAACAACAAAAAAACCCACAAGCCATAACCTCCTTTAGTAACTCAGTCTAAATCATGCAGTTGGTGTATCATAGTTCCATTAGATAAATGAAACTCAGATAAACTTTAAAGAATGAAAAAAAAAACTATTCATTTTCAGAAGATAGAACATGAGCAGGGGAGGGACAGAGAGAGAGAGTGAGAGAGAATATCAAGCAGACTCCATAGGGTCAATACAGAGCCTGACATGGGGTTGGAACTCAAACTATGAAATCATGAACTGAGTTAAAATCAAGAGTCAGATGTTTAACCAACTGAGCCACCGAGACACCCCAGAAACTTAGATAATCTGTAACACAAAGAATGAATCACACAAGTAGTAAAAGGACAGAAAGACGGAAGTGAGGCAGCCCAGAGATTATCATAAGGAAGCCACTCATTCCTGGGCTAGTAGGACAAATGAAAGAAGCAACATTACACCCAAATCACTGAGTGGAAGTTCGAACCAGTGCAGACCTGACAGAAGCTCAAGTCCTTGATCAAGATGTTGTCCAAAGCAGAGATTGAGTGGCAAGGATTTACTTTTGTCCTGATAGCAAATAGATCCAACAAAACATGGGTAGATGGACATTTACCATTACTTGTAAAGCCCAGGGTTTTGTCTGTTTGTTTGAGGTCACCATGCTCATTTCTATGTATTGCCAAAATAGTTACTATATGCTGCTGGAGAAAGGGTTTAATTCTCTGTGCCTTTAGTTTGTTATGTTGAAGAACTTTTGTAAAAACTTTTCTGAAGAACTTGTGTAAAATGAATTGGTGATACAATCTGCCTAGAACTCAGATCTCCTAGAATTGTCATTGTAGGGACTTCCTCTGCACAAATCTACTTCTATGGCCTTAAGAGGACTAATATTTTATATTTTAATTAAAACCATTTTCTTCCCATTACATCAGTTTATTGTTTGAACAGTACCGTGTAATGTGGACAAATTTGTACAAAGTTAAAAAATATTAATTACATTTAGAGGTTGAAGGAGTTAAAATGGCTTGTTAATCTTAAAAAAGAAAAACAGCAGATCATTTCAATCAGAACTATATCCTCAAGAAAAATACCTGTGACATTAGGATTACATTCATTAGGGACTGAGCCTTAAGAATAGAATGGTGACATCATAGCTCATGAAATCACTAAAGACCATGAGAACTTTGGTAGCTAGACAAGCAATCGATCCATAGAGTTTTATATTCCAGAACAAGCAGGATTTGGATGATCTGCTAAAAATTATTTCCAAGAATTCCATTGGACTATACCTAACCAGCAAACTCAGGAGTATTACACATGGGCAGACAGAATCCAGGAAGGAGGAAAAAAGCACAGATGGCTTTCTACCAGCCCTAGCTCAAGTGAAACCTTTAAGCACTAAGTCAATTTGAATGCCAGGGAACAGGAGGATTCCGAGAATGGAGATCCATTCTGATCATAATCTTTATTCTGAGCCTAGGTTCCTTTACTCAGAGGACAGGACCAGCAAAAGATTTTGACATCAAGCTTGCTAAAAAAATAACCATGACAAACAAATCTATGCAAACTAGATGACAGGCAATTGACATTCAAGGAGGAGAAGCCAGCAGCTGTTTGTTTGCCCATTCCAGTCTAAATTAAGAAATTCTTTCCTATTGAAAACATTCTAGAAAAGCCCAACTGCTCCAAAGAGCAAAGCAGAATAGGCCCCAGGATTTATTTTTCTCCTCTTGGTGGGAGATATGACAGAAACTGGGATATGGAATTTGAAGGAGAGAGTGCAGGGAAGGGGGTTAGGGAGAGAGAGAAGGGCAGAGGAGAATCATACAATGCAATCATCTTGCTACACTATTAATGCATCAGTTCATAAAGAAGATAGGTCATTGATGAGATATGATAATATCAAAAGAGATAAGAATGAACAATGTGCTGGATTCATTTGAGAATTGATCAGCAATGAACATTTGTCATTGATGCATATCTAATAAAGAATTTATGAAAGTCATCTTGATAAGTCACTCCAAAAAAGTTTTGCCATGATAACAATGACTCATCCTGTGACGTTTGTTCTTCTCTGGATGTGCCGTTAAGAAGATCTAACCTATGATAGGTTGGAGATTATGACTTTACAGTAAGTAGAGGAATGGGAAGTAGCTATTTCCAGTGTCTTTGCATGGATCTAGACCAGAATTCTGTTCTTACTGTGGTGTTTAGTTTTCTTTATAGGACCTCAAATAGGCCTTATACATTCTCTGGCTGCACTAAAAAGGAAATTAGAATAAAGGATAGC
The DNA here is from genome assembly GCF_023721935.1 of Panthera uncia. Taxonomy (NCBI): domain Eukaryota; kingdom Metazoa; phylum Chordata; class Mammalia; order Carnivora; family Felidae; genus Panthera; species Panthera uncia. The sequence goes on along the minus strand of NC_064818.1, from coordinate 61,944,907 downwards.
CAGCTCTTGAGTATAATTTAATATCAATGTAGTTTATAGGACTTCCCTCCTCCTAACTCTCCAATTTTATTTGATAACATATACATAAACTATGTACTTTCTATTTGAAACTGTTAGAGCAAAGGCAGTTAAAGGAACTATTTTGAAAGACTATTATCTAACATAGTATATATCCATAGATAGATATAGATAGATACACACACACATACACACAAACTACTGAATAACTTAGGAAGGATATTTTTGTTAATTCCATGTTAAAATAATTTAACTTCACTCAAAAATTTTTTTAAACATTTGTTACCAAGTTTTCTTGCTAGGAGTATCTCGGAGTATATGGGCTTTTTAAATACATGGTCTTTTAAGTCTTAGATATTTGATATATTAAACAAATCTGCTTCCAGAATGTTAGAATTCTAAAAGAGCTTGGGAATCTAGTCTAATTTCATCATTTTCTGCTAAGTAGAGAGTAGGTTCTTTCCCCAAGATTATCCAGTAAGTAGGGACCAGTATGATTTCCACGTGTCCTTGAGTTTTGAAGTGTTGTTCCAATGGACATGTTATCAGGAATAATGCCTACAATTCCAGAAATATTAATGTTAGAAAATAGGAACTAGTAATCCCACTAGAATAGGAGAAACACTGGACACCTGAGAGGGAATCATGGTGACTCAGGTGGTTAGCACACAAAGAGAATGATTGGTCCACCAATATGAAGAAGGTACTACCATATCCTGCCTTCCATCATCTTCCATCAATATCTGGGATACTATCTCTTTGGACTCAACTTTTTACAGTTATGACCCTAAGTGACTTCCTTTGACTTTCTGCATTTCTGACCACTGACTCTTCCCAGAGTCCATCTGTATACACTGAATCTGTGTCCCTTGATAGGTTGGTCAAGATCAAAAAGTTGAAACAAAACAATTCAAGTCATTCCCGGGATTAGCAAAAAGTTCAAGTCTACTAGCCAGTTGTCTTTCCGGGCTTACTAATGCCTTCCCACTTATAAATGGCCTGTGCAAAATTCTGCAATATATTTACCTCTTCTATAAAACTCACCTTGAGAGAAACACTGTGTTTGAAGACAATGGATAGGATTTCCAAATGCCAGTTCTGAGTATCCAGAATAATGTGCAGTGCTTGGTCCCTTTTAATTCTAATTAGGCAGCCATTCAAATGAACTGCATAACTCCATTCACTATGCAGCCTTTTGAGACTTTAAAATAAAATCCCAGATTGATCACTGGTCAACAAATAAAGCTTCTCTCCCCACTTCTAACAGCCAACTATTATGTTTATATTTCAAAATGGAAATGATACTTCAGCTATCCATCAACTGAAAGCCAAACGTGAAGTTCACCCAAAAGCAAAACAGGCAGTTAGCTAGGCAATTGCTTCATTTTCAAAAGTTCTACATTAAATTCAAATGTTATTCGAGGTTCACTGCCATTCAGATTAAATTGACATTTAGAAAGAAAATATGCATTCTTTCCTAACCTTTAGAAATAACATAGAATTTAGACATTTCAATCTTGTTTCTTTCCTCCTTACTTGTGTTCCTTATCAGTTTATTCAATGCCCAAACAATTATTTCTTAACCTTTGATAGGAAGTGATGAGCTGGTCTAAGAAAAGCAACTAGTAGAAACACTTCAGTATTGCAAAGAGTTGAGAGCATTTTATCCCAACTTTTGAAAATCAATTAAAATGGAAAACAATCAAGTTTTTTGTTGTTGTTTGTTTTGGGGAGTGAGGCTTAACATTCTCTAAGACCAAACAGAAATACTTTGAGTAAAATAAAGAAAAATAAAACACAAGTTTTAACCAGGTCTATTATCAAAGTACTCTCCCTGGTCTTTAAACCAAGCATAAAATCAGAGCCAACTCCTTCTACTTGAAGTGTTAAAATTGGCCAGAATATTTTCTATGCAAAGGTGAGACTATCAAATTAATAGTGGAGAATATTGGTTAAGCATTTCTTCCAGAATGAGCATGGAATATAGAGAGGGTCAGGAGTCAGACTGTATGTGAAGTTCATTCATGGATTATTCATGCACAAGAATGGGAACATTGCAATTTGATGGCCATGGAAATTTAAAGGAGAAAGAACTACTTGTTCTTTAACAGTTAGTGGTAAGGTAATTGTGCAACTATAGAGCTGAGAAAGACATATAAAATGACCAAAACTCATTTCTGTCATTACATATGATTTAAGGCATAATTTAAAAGTGGTCAAGTAGATTGATGTGAAAATTCTCCAGAGGGTATAAATCCATGTACTTATAGATCAATTATCTGACCACATGTATGAAGACAAGGTGGCCATATTGACACAAAATTAGAGAGTGGAGGTTCAGGGCACCAAAGTTATGATTCTTATCATGTCATTGGCTGAGTGCTAGCCCTTGAACAAATCATTTGTTTAAAAACTGGCTACACCCAGGGCCCAGTTCCCAATTGTTTCTATTATAGTTTTCCAATATAAAGAACCAGAGCTCCTTTGAAAAAAATGGCTGATTCTAGGGTCAGGAAAGAGAATATACAAGATGAGCATTCTACAAAATACCTGACCACTGCTTTCAAAACTATCAATGTCATCAAAACTATGGAAGCTCTGAAAAGCTAATAAAGCCCAGAGGAGGCTAAGGAAATGATAAAATATGATATGGTATCCTGGATGGATCATGGAACAGAAAATGGATATTAATGTAAAACTAATGTAATTTGAATATAGAGTTTAGTTAATAAGAAGATAATGATGTTGGTTTCTTAGTTGTGACAAAGGTACCATAGTAATAGATGTTAGTAGAGGAAACTGGGTCCTGAATATTCAGTAACTCTGCACTATCACAATTTTTCTGTATTGTATTCTAAAGTAAGAAATATATTTACATATTTTAAAAATGGCTACATTGGACGTGTTTTAATAAATATATAATTATGAAAGTTTTAAATAACTCAAACCCACAATTGTAAAACTGAACTTTATTTTCATTTTTTGTATATAAATGAATTTTCATTCCAGCAATATTACAATACATCTTGTGCTTCAGGAATCTTTCATGCTACAATTTTATTTATTCATTTTTTAACCTTTTATTTAAAAAATTTTAACACTTATTCATTTTTAAGAGACAGAGCAAAAGTGGGAGGGGCACAGAGAGAAAGGGAGACACAGGATCTGAAGCAAGCTCCAGGCTCTGAACTGTCAGCACAGAGCCCTACAGAGGGTTCAAACTCATGAACCACAAGCTCATGACCTCAACCAAAGTCAGACGCTTAACCGACTGAGCCACCCAGGTGCCCCACTTTCATACTACAATTTTAATGTTGATGAATCCCAATATATTGAAAGTTAGATTACAAGTTTTCTTTAGGTGCTACCTCAGTAATACTACAGTTAATATATATCTTAGTTCAATGGAAACAATTATTTCCATGGAAGAAAAATTGCAAGATTGTTGGATATGAGCATCTTAATAACTTTTGCTATGTACTTATTTTTTTCTAAACAATTTGTATTAATTTTCAAGATCAATAATAAATATATGTAGATATTTCATCAAAAAATTCAGTATTGGGTTTTATCTTATGAAAAAAATATTAATAAATCAACTGAATTTTGTTTGAGAGAGAGAGCGCATGTGCGAGCGTGTGCACACACAGGTGAGAGGGCAGAGGGAAAGACAGAGAGACTCTCAGGCAGACTCCAACCTCAGCACTGAGCCTGACATGGCACTCACTCCCAGGATCCTAGGATCATGACCTAAACTGAAATCAAGAGTTGAAAACTCTACCAAATGAACCACCCAGGTGCACCACTACAGCTGAAAGTTTTAATTATGGCTTGAATATTCACTGTATTCATTCTACCTTTCAATATTATTTTCCTATAGCAAAAAAAAATATTTGCATATTTTTCACAAATATAAACATGCAAGAATACGGTATCCTCATTGGTAGAGTATCTCATTGTTTTCTCATCCAAAGTTGGATTCGAAAGTTAAATACTAGATAAGCAACTTCTAGAATTCTCTTAACTTTGAAGTGATATTAAAAAAAAAAACAAAACAGCCCCAATAGTTTTGTTCTTTTTAGACCCCAATATTGCTGTTACAGATTGATTGAGTTATTAGCTATATCCTGGATTTCATCCAAAATTCATTAAGAAACTGTAAATGTAACATTAATCCACACTCATTTTCTCCTTCTAGTTTTTAAGTGGAGACATCAAAACCTACAAACTAGACATCAATATATTTTTTAAAATATTAAATTATCTACAAACTCCTTCAAGTCTCCATATTTTAAATTAGGTGCTGCTTACAAATTTCTTTTGTATATATGGAGTATAATGCAACTTCACATAAAAGGAACAACCCCACACAATATATTTGACACAGTCTTCAGAGAGAAATGATTAAATAAAAGTTATAAAAACATACATAAAGCTGCTGGCTTCATGATTTAACAGGCATTGGAGTCTGTACTCATTTGCTTTATAGCTCGAATCATGCCAAGTGCTCATATGAGAAATACCTTAATTATCAGGGCTAGTCTAGGGCTTGAGTCCTTTAAAAACAAGGAAATCTAAGAATAAAATTTGAGTTACTTATTGGCATCATTTCACTTTAACTTTCTGGGTTCTGAATTATGCCTAGTTCCCTCCGACTGTGTATCTATATAACATATACTTGTGGGTAACACAATTTCTGCCATAAACCAGGGAATCCCCTTCATGAAGGACTATTTTGGGACAGTTAAAGTTAACTTTGTAGTATAGACAATGTGGCAGCATAGAAAAGCACGAAATATAGTTACTAATTTCCAGGTGCTGGGAAAAATGCCTCCTGCTTTGGTCCTATGGATCAATGAAATATGCCCTGTTATTGAAGAAAGGAGAATAAAGAGGTAGAGATGCAGGAGCTAATTGAGAGTTGAAAGGGTAGAATTCCTGGTTTAATACACTGATGCATAAACTAACATGAGCATATATGAAGTCGTTAACACCTCTGCATGGGACAGTTCAAGATTTCAAGGGTAATGGATTGCCGCTATTAGAAGAGGAATAGAAGTTTCACTAAAGGAGAAAAAGACAACAGCGCTAGTTAAAAGTCTGGTGGGCGGGGGGGGGGGAAGAATGCCTAAATGCTTAAACGTTCAGAAAATTTGGGCATCTCCATTAGTAATTCAACATGATTGATAAAATGGGAAGAAAAGAGATCAAGTTGGGGTGTTGGTTTGGTAATGGATCATGAAGAGATGGGCATATGTATAGGGATTAGGAGTACAGTAATGATTATTGATGGTTTTTGTCTGAAAAGGATATTATGATTTTAGAGATAGATTGTTGGATATAGTGTAAAGAGTAGATTTAAGGGCGGAGGGAAAGGCCAGAATAGTAAGTGGAGGTTGTCTCAGTCATCCAAACTAGAAACAATGGTGGTGTGAACTTTGGCAGTGAGAATAGAGAAGGAAGACCATATTTTTTTAAACAAATATTCAGGAAATTAATTTGCTGGGCTTACACTATGATTTATTGTCAGAAAGGTGGAAGGAGAGATTTGGAGCTGCAATAACGATGGAGAGGAAACCTGAGGAGAAATAGATGAAAGAAAGTTTAGTTGCAGAAGAATTACATTTGAAATTCCACAGGAATATCTACAGAAAAAAAATTTACACACACACACACACACACACACACACACACACACACACACTCCAGCCAGTAAAAAACATGGAGGTGGAACTCTGGAGGAGGCTAGGACCTGGAATCACTGGTTTTTAGTACTGTTGGTTTCCAGGGGCCCAGTGAAGGGAAGGGGGTTCCTCAGGGAGAACAGAAAGAGGAAGAGTATCATCAGCATGACTTGGATCAGAAAAAGCCCATGTTTGAGTGCTGGGTTCTGCCATTAATTAGCTCTGTGGTCTTGCGTCGTATTGTCATATTTTTCAACAGAGTCGACAACCTTCTTGACAAGTGAGTTACTTAAAATGTGTGACAAAATGTGAATGTACTTTGGTGATTCTTAGTGTATTTCCTAGACTTTTGATTATGATGTATTTCCAGAATCATCTACATGTTAAGATGTTCACTGTATTACTTCAATGAAAAATTAGAAATGGCCTAAGTATCTGTAGTCTAGGATCACTTCTGTAAAACGCAGTACATCAATTCACATCCAATTATTATGCTGCCAGTAATTTGTGTTGCTACAGAGAGATTTTAAAACCACAGTAATTGTGTACACTTTTCACCAAGTGAATGAAGATACAAAGTTATATATACATAGAATATTCATTACCATCTAAAAATCTATCCAGAGAAGAAAAAAAGTGGGAAAGAAATTTTATAAAATCTTAGCAATTGTTGCTTTTGGGAGAGATGATACTATGGGTAGTGTTTTTCCATTTTAGTTCTACTATAATTATTGGGTAGGGGAACTTGAAAATTTCTTTGAAGAACTAATTTACCTGTGATATAAACTAAGTAAGTTTATGTTTGGCTTAAATTATAAGTGTAAAATCTTAATTATATTAAGTAGCATACAGAATCTTAACTCTGGTCCCATGCCTGTGTGGCTCAGTGGGTTAAGTGTCTGACTCTTGGTTTCAGCTCAGGTAATGATCTCATGGTTCATGAGAGCAAGCCTCACACCAGGCTCTGAGCAGACAGCATGGAGCCTGCTTGGGATTCTCCCTCTCCTCATTCTATGCCCCTTCCCTGCTCATGAACTCTCTCTCAAAATAAATAAATAAATCAACTTTAAAAAGAAAGAATCTTAACTATGAAAATAAATTTAAAATTACTACACTAGGCCAGTCACCTCATGCACATCAACTGCAGATAGATAATTTAAAGCTTTAACAAAGGATATATTCCTTGAGTCACAGATTTCACAGCAGAGCAGAGCTATGACCCCAGGACTCTTATTGCATAAAGAAAGCAGGTTAGGTTAGAAACTCCCAAATAAGGCTCACTGAGTTGCAGCTAGTTTCTGGGTAGACAGGACCAATCCAACTGTGAAATGTGCTACAAGGTGTGAATCAGGAGTTGAGTTCCACATAAAAGTTGTAGATGTGGGTAGCAGATCAGAAGGAAGAAGCAAGACACGCATACAGAGAACTTTTTCCAAATGGCTCTTTCTATCTGGGTCAACAATGCAGAAAGATACACAGTGTCCTGCAGTCTTTCTGGTTCTGAAGGGTTAATTCCAATTAGAAACTTTGGAAAGGATTTAACCAGTTCAGGAAAATGATGTTTTGTTGTCAGAGGCCTGGTTTTGTTACTTCATTGTCCCTGTGAACTTGGACAAGTTACTGAACTCATCTCTGCTTCAGGTTCATCATTTCATTTTTAAAGTGGTAATAATACCCTTACCTTACTGAGATTTTATGTGAATTTGCTATGATATGCCTTATTGATGGTCAGTTTTTGTTCAATCTTAAGGGAGTCCTCTGAGCTTCCTGGATTTTGATGTCCGTCTTTCCCCCAGGTTAAGAATGTTTTCTGCTATGATTTTCTCATATAACCCTTCTACCCCCTTTTCTCTCTCTTCATCTTCTGGGACCCCTATGATTCTGATGTTGTTCCTTTTTAATGAGTCACTAATTTCTCTAATTCTTAAATCATGCTCTTTTGCCTTAGTTTCCCTCTTTTTTTTTCTGCTTCATTATTCTCCATAAGTTTGTCCTCTATATCGCTGATTCACTGCTCTGCCTCATCCATTCTTGCCACCTTGGCAACCATTCAAGACTGCAGCTCAGTTATGGCCTTTTTTATTTCATCCTTACTAGCTTTTACTTTTTTTTTTTTTTTTTATCTCCACAGAAAGGGATTATAATGTATTTTGGACCCCAGCTAGTATTCTTATTATCATGATTCTAAATTCTGGTTCAGACATCTTGCTTTTATCTGTGTTAAGTCGCTGGCTGTTGTTTCTTCCTCTTCTTTCTTTTGGGATGAATTTTTTTGTTTCATCATTTTGAAGGAAGAAAATGAATAAAGTAAAAAAAAATAAAATTAAATAATTAAACACAACACACACATGCACACACACACACACACAATCAAATGATATTAGATCCTAGCTGTGTTTTCGTTTGTTGAAAGAGCTTGATAAATTAGAGAAAAAAGGGGAAAAAAAGGAAAACGTTTGAAAATTTGAAAAAATGAATATAATGAAATAGAATAAAATGAAATTATGGAAGTAAAACAGAATTTGAAAAATTCACAAAAAAGTAAAAAATATAGTAGAAAAAAATTAAAGAAAAATATTTTTAATAAAAATTGAAAATAAAAATATTTTTTTCTCTTTCTGGATTCAAGAAAAAGAAATGAAAAAGAAAAAAAAGAAAATTAAATAGACGAATCAGTGAACAGACTGAAATACAATTGAAATTACATCGTTTTTCCCTAGAAGTCAAACTGTGAAGCACTTATAGTCTCTAAACTAAGCAGGTGGAGAGATTTATGGTGTTCCTAAAGAGCGAGGTTGGCCCAGTTGGGCAGGGTTTAGTGTAATAGCTTCGTTGTCCACTAGATGGTGCTGCTTAGCTTACTGGGGTGGAGTGTTGTGGTACTTGTAGGTGTGTATCTACATGCTCGGAGGGGTGACAATGCTGTCACCCAGGTACCTAGTCTCTAGTATCGGAATGGTGTTCTCCCCAATCAGCAATCACTCACCCATCCTTTGTCTCTGGCTTCTGTCTGCTACCTTTACACTGTGACCAAGCCGTTAGTTTGCCAGGCAGCACCTCCCTTCTGAGTTTGATTTCAGATGCAACTGTGTTTCTTGACCCCTCACTTCTGAGGGACTGTGGCTTTCACCCGCTCAGACCCTCTGGGGGAGGGTCTCACTGAGCAATGGCAAGGTGCTGGCCACACCCAGGAACATTCACAGAACTGTGCTGCTGCTAATGCCCAGAGACTACGACTGGGTGCCATCCTACCCCAGAATATATTCATGTGATCATGTAGCAGCAGTGTTTCAGGGATTATGGAAAATCACAACACACATCTGGCACCAGGCTTCACCCTTAACATTCTTGTTGCAGCACCAGTGAATGTTGTTGTTCTCCAGGGTCGACTAAGGACTTTGCCTGTTGGGGGGCCATGCAGCCTCTATCAAATGTCCTTCCAGCAGGGGAACTGCCTCTCCCTGTGTGGCCCAAGGATCCCCAGACCTTACTCTGCTCCTGGGGATTCACCATGCCCACCAGAGCAACACCAGTTATCGAGCTGTGGAGTTTCAGACTCTGAGTTCCCCCCGTTTATGGAGTCTTAATGGAATTTAAACCCTCTCTCTTCTCCTTTCTCCCTTTTTAGTTCAGTCCCTGTGGTTGTTTCCACTTTTCCACTTTCTCTCCAGCTGCTTTTGGGGGGGAATGCTTTTCCCATTCTCTCCACCTGTCTCTGTCCTCTTTCCACAAGAAAAACAGCTCCCTGCCTTCTGCAGCTTCTCTCTCCCCCAATTTACCGATCCGTGCCACATACCTGCAAAGTTCTGTGGTTCAGGTTGTGCAGATTGTTGTGTTAATCCTCAAATTATTTTTATATGTGTGCAGGATGGTTTATTGTTGATCTGGGTGTATTTCATGGATGCGAGATGCAAAAAAACTTCCATGCTGTTCCGCCATCTTGGATCCTCCTATTACAGGGGCACCTGGGTAGCTCAGTCGGCTAAGCATCCAACTTGAACTCAGGTCATGATCTCCAAGTTTGTGTGTTTGAGTCCCATGTCCAGCTCTGTGCTCCTGAGATTTTAGGAGTTATGTTTTTAAAGCTCTGAACACAGTGATTATTGTCATGGTAGTGGTGGCAATGATGACAAAGAGGAGGAAGAGGAGAGTATCAGTCATGATAAAGATGATGGTGATAAAGAAGACAGCAAAAATAATGGGGGTGGGAAAGAGGAGGAGATAATAATAGTAATGTCAACAGTGATGATGATGATGAGGAGGAGGAGGAGGTGGTCTTTCCTCTTGATTTTTTAGAGAGGTTCTCAGAGCTAATCCTGCCTTTTTATTACATGTTTCAGTGGCTCTCATGCTCTGCTTGACTGCAAACTTCAAGAGTACAGAGTCCTTTCTTCCTAGATACTCCTTTTGTGCTTACTGACAAAAAGAATGGACTGCAAGTAACTCACAAGTGCTTGTATGTATTACAGACGAAAAGAAAGTAAGCTGCTTTCTGAAAGAGGCCATTTCAATTTCTCCTGTAGGGGACAGATGAAGAAAACACTACATTTAATTTAGCTGTCTGCTTCTGATTTTTTTCATGGATTTTCTTTTTCTTGAGGGCAAAATAGTTTTCTTTTACATTTCTTTGATAGATACATTCTGGTGTTCTCCTTAAGGTTTTTAAACTTGCTTTGGGTACAGTAGGACTGCCCTCCAGACATTTTAAGAAGGTTGACTGACAAGGTTTGGGAACAGCTATCATTCTGCATCTTGACAAAAATGGATGGCTTTTTAGTAAATGTGACGGGCAATGGTCAGAAGATTAATTTTCAAGAACATATTCGAGGTACTCTTGGCAACATGCATGATGTATGTTACTACAGCTTTGGTGCCAGGAGTGTGTGGTAAACTTAATTTATGTGGAGGTAGAGGATGTCTATGCTCATGCTCACAGATCCATAAGAAAATAGAAACCATAAAAATTCCATCTATAATTATTATATATAATTTATTATGACTGTAGTCCCAGAGCGATTGGTATTCAATAAAGTAAAATTTACTGGAAGAATAATTCTAATCCTACTGCTGTTAAAACATGGATGTGTGAAAAACAAAAAGGCACCTGAGTTGCAGAATTTCTGCGTTAGTACCCATGAGGGAGGTGGGTTTACTGAAGTCTAACAAGTCCGTGCCTGAGTCCTGTGCTTCTGATAGCACTTTTACTATAGCAGCTCTTGGTTTATAGGAGTTAAGTCCCACTATGAAGTAGAAAACTGAGTTACAGAACACCAGTTCTCAAATCTTATGATTTAAATATTTATAGATGACAACTTTAGAACAGGTCAACTTCACTATCAGATAGTCCTCAAACAAATGGTATTTTTCCCTAAACACCTCTTTAATAGAATGGAACAGTAATTCCCATTTGCAGGTGAAAAAAGCTGAGGTATTGACTACAATCTGTTTTGATAATTTATAAAGAATTGTCATCAGAAGATCAATTCTTGGGTCCCATGATCCAGAGTAATTTAAAAATTTGATCCATTATCTCAGAATTCTGTAGGATATGGTCTCTTATTTTAGTCTTTCATTCAGTCAAACAAGTAAGTATTGAGATCCTGCTATGTGCAAATTGCTTTGCCTTCTAGGGGAGTTGGAAATTTATAATCTTATTGATAGTCTAATTTACAAACCTCATTATTGTTTTACATTGAAATCTTATGGTTAAAATAATGTATGTTTGTTGTAAACATTGAAGTACTATATTATTATAAAGTTAAAAATAGCCCTCTCCTTATCTCCATTCTAATAAGAAATCTTTATTAGAATGTTTGTATAATTGTCCTGATACTAATGATATCATAGGATATATATTATTTTGTATCTTACTTTTCTTCTCTTAATAGTAAATGATGAATTTCTTTACATGTCAGTAAATTCAGATGGAATTCTCCTGCTATTTTTAATGGATGATTAGTGTTTCTTCCTATTATAGTAGCTACATGTATTTTTCAAGTCACTTATTAATAGACTCCTTTGTCTTTTTACATTTTCATGTTTCTAGATTTAGTCCCTTACATTTGTCCCCTAGTTCAGACTGGCATTACTTCATGATCAGTTATCTTTTTCCTGCTGATCTGACCTCAGACATCCTACTTTCCATCCTACCTGCACATGGCTACCAAGCTCATAGTATTAGAGTTCCAATCTAATTAAGGACTTCTCATTAACCATTAAGTGATGTGCATACCTCAGTGTAAAATTCAGTGTCATCTCAACCCATACAACTCAACAGAAAAAATCTGATTAAAAATTGAGCAGAGGAACTGAACAGATATATTTTTTTTCCAAAGAAGATATATACATGGCCAGTAGATACATAAAAGGTGGTCAATATCATTAATCAGGGAAATACAAATAAAAACTAAAATGAGATATCACCTCACAACTAAGATTATGATAAAAAAAAAAAAAACAAGACATAGCAAGTGTTAGCTAGGATGTGGAGTAAAGGAAACCCCAGAACACTGCTTGTGGGAATAAGCTGCTTGTGGGAATAAGCAATAAATTGACATGGCCATGATGGAAAATAGTATGAAAGTTCCTCAAAAATTTAAAGTAGAACCACCATATAATCTAGCAATTCCTAGAGTATTTATCCAAAAAATGAACTATCTACAGGGCATTTATCCACAAATATGAAATCACTATCTCAAAAAGCTATCTTCACACCCTTGTTTATTGCAGCATTATTTACAATAGCAAGGACATGTAAACACTTAAGTGTCCATCAATAGATGAATGTATAAAGAAAATGTGAGACACACACAGACCTCCTCCCCCCCACACACACACATATAGTAATATTATTTAACCACAAGAAAGAAGAAAATCCTGCCATTCGCAATAATAGGAGTAGAACTTGAGGGCACTATGCTGAGTCCAACAGAGAATGAAACACCATACTGCTGCACTCATATGTGGAATCTAAAAAATATGAACATTTAGGTAAAGATAACAGATGGGTGGATACCAGAAATGGGGTGGCAGATGAGCAAATCAGGTTAAGTTGGGCAAAAGATACAAACGTTCAGTTATAAGATAAATAAGCCTTTAAAAAAAGATTCAGTACTTTCTGAAATTTGTAAATTTGATGAGCTCTCCATTCCCCTCATAAGAACATTCTACATCTTTAGTCAAACTAAACTCTATCCCCATATTTAAAAATATTACTGTTCTTCCCCTTCCTATTCTCTTTATCTTGAACATTCTCTTCAGTTTCTGAAGTCGTTACTGTATTTCAAGCTACAATTCAAATTATGGGCCCTGTTGAAACTCTTTCTTACCCTACCTCACCCTTTTTACCAATATATACAAAAATGTAGGCTTTATCTTTCTGGACTATCTAGCAAACTGCCGGGTGCCACATAGTCTTGGTCTGCTATATAGGAGTATAACGATGAGCAGGAAAGAAAGATCACATTACACGTATCTATAACACAATACTCAGAATGTGATATATGTTTCTCATGTCTCCCATCCACTTTGGAGCACCTCCCCCACCATGTGCTTGTAAGTAATAAATATTATAATGGTAATAATTACATTTTAATGAATGTTTACTACATGTGCTAGATATCACACTCACTACTTTAACTTTTTTCTTTAAATGTCATAATAAATACACAAGATGGTGGCCATCACCCTTTGCATATGAGGAAAGAGCCTGTGAAGACACAGCTACCCAAGCAAAGTCACATACCTACTATTTAGTAAAGCCAGAATTTGAATACAAGTTGTGAGGATTCTTAAACTTTACATTTCTTTCCCTACTATTTGCAAATTCAATCAATAAAATAGTCATTAGAAGAACTGAATTGGGGTCCACAACCCAGGGTCCCTGACACAAGAAGATATACAGAAGTCAAGCTATGAGAAACATTATCCTTTAGGGACTGATTATTAACTAATAATGACATGTCACTGCTTCATAGCTAATTAAAAGAAATATATTCTTAAAAGATCAGGTAAATTGCCCACTAATTTGATTAAAAAGAATTTCCTTCTAGGGCTCAAGTGTAGACACCTTGTCATTTTTTCCTGCTGCCCCATTCATTCTAGATCATAAAGGAGCATTGCTCTTCATTGAAAGATATCGACCACAAATGGGTAATTCATCTTTGTTCAAAGCAAATTATGTTTCACGTCCCTCTGAAAAATTTAATCATTAGGACAAATCCTGCCTGTATTTACTCTTTCTAGGGAAACCTTACATTTGTCACAATGAATGACCACTCTCCATGAAATATGTTCTTTGATATGGATTATAGTTGCTTCCTCATTCATCTCTCTGCCAGCCATTTCACCATGAGCATTAGCTGTCTATGGCTGCTATAACAAATTACCACAAACTAAGTGCTTAAAAAAACAACACAAATTTATTTTCTTACACTCTAGTTTAAAAGTCCAACATGGGTCTACAGGGCTAAAATCAAGGTGTCAGCAGGGCTGTTTCTTTTCTGGAGATGCTAGGGGAGAATCTATTTCCCTGCCCTTTCCTGTATCTAAAGGCCACGTGCATTCTTTGCCTCATGGCTCTCTGGCTCCATCTTAAAATACAGAAACAGTAGATTGAATTCTCAAATTTTATAACTGTGACTTCCTCTTCTGTTGGCCTGGATGTTCCAGCATAATTTGCCTACCTCAACGTCCTGAACAACATCTGCAAAGTCCCTGTTGCCATGTAAGGTACACCTAATCAAAGATTCAGAGGATTAGGATGTAGACACCTTTGCGTGGCCATTATTCTGCCTACCATACTATCCCTCATTCTTCTCTATTCTCCAGACCATTAGCAGAGTAGACTTCTTTAAATGTAGTTTATAAACAGTCACATCCATGTCCAAAATTCTTCAGTTGCTTATCCTATCACATATAACATACAAGGAACTTCATAATTTGGCTTTTGTTTACTTAGTCATCTTCATAGTTCACTATCCTTACTAAAATGTTTTTGCTCCATATTTATTCACTTCTACGACTGTGCTTTTCATAGGCTGCCAAGAATCTTTTCCTCTCAACCACCTCAAAGTCCCTACTCTATCTTCAATGTTTAGCTCATGATTTACCTTTTCCATAAATCTTTCTCTGACTCTCTGCAGGGAGTATTAGTTGCTTTCTTCATGATACATCTAAGTGCTTAGTACATGTAGTATCTAGGAGATTGATACATGGTTTCTACCGCTGTACAGGTGTTAGGGAGTACAGATGGCTGAATCAGCTGACTTGGGCAAGCTATAACCAAAGATCTACAGGGGAGATATAATCTCATGCATTGTCTAATGATTAGTTGTGACTATAAGAGGGATCTTTATTGACAATTACAACATTTGATCAGTGCCACGTATAGCAAGGTCACCTTAGTTTACTATTCCTGCTCCTGTCCCAATGTTACTGCTTCAGTACCTATACAAGAGAATTCAGTCTCTATTCACAAGACAACTAATGCAGCACTAGTTATGTGATTCAGAATTGAGGTCTGGGTATATTTATGTGGTGTCACAACCCCAAATATTTGCCCATTGCTTTACCTTTCCTAGTGACCTGGGATCTTTTCTCTTTGGATTTTTTTTTTTAATACTAAAAGCAGTTGCCTTAGTGCCTTCAGTCTCTATGTTTATATTGCTTAAGCTTTCAAAGTCAAAAGAGATGGTTAGACTATTTTCTGGACAATAGTGTTATTTGCCTACACTCCCATTAACAGATATTCTCATTGTTTTCCAATAACATTATAGCATCAGACCATCACTCATTGTTAGGGCTGGAAGTTATGACTGTGTTTAGCAAATGATCAAGGCAAATATCTGATAACTGCCTGGCTACAGCAAAAAGTTAAACACAACAATATCAATCTCAATCTCTTTCAGGGCCTTTCACTGTAATATCATGTTCATCAGCAACTAGTAGACTGTGAGCTCCTTAAGGTAATGTAACTTGGTTTCTTTGTTAAAAGTCTTCAAATCCTAACAGGGTATCTGCAACAAAGAAGTGGATCAAGAAAAAAAGACAGGCAAAAATCTAAATCAATTATTTTGAAGTGGGTAATTAAGTAATGGAGAGAGACCATGATTCTCTCTCTAGATGACTTTTATAACATAGAATAAAGATCTTATGACAGCCTTATAAAGCATAGTCTTCTTGAATGAGAAGTATCCCCATTTGTTTAATTTCACTATTTACAGATTTGTATTCTAGCGGACTATAAACTACTGTGATACCTCAGTCCAAGGAGAATGGTAGAAAATTATGTATGAATTAGAAGCACAATTTATATTAGAAAGAAAGTGGCTAAAAATAGACAAAATAATACTCATGATGAAGAATAAGGTGGAGTGATTTGTCCTATTTGATAACAAAACTTATTATAAATGTCTAAGTCCCAAGGCAGCCTATTTTTATGAGGATAGAGTACACATTCATAGAAACTGGACATATTTAGAATGTCATTAAAGATAAGTAAGGAAGCGACCATCTCTTCAACAAATGATGTTGGAACAACTGATTATCTGAATAAGGAGGAAAAAATTCAGTACCTACCCCAAAGCATACATAAAATTTATTACTAGGTAAAATAAAACATGCGTATAAGAGGAAAAGCATAAAACTTCTAGAATAAAATAGAAGACAGTGTCTCCACGAACTTGGAGTAGGGAAGGATTTCTTACCCCCCCCCCACACAACTAACAAAAAAGGAAAGATCAATAAATTATAACATATTAAGTATTTCTATATGTAAGACAAATGGAGTAAAATCCAACAATAAATTAGAAGCACAAAGAATTAGAATTCACAGTTAAAAATAAAAAATTGCTCCTACAAATCCCTAAGGAAAATGTATCAAATCCAATAAAAAATATCAAATATCTATCAGTCGCACATTGGTATACAAGAAAAAGTGTTTATTTCTCATGTGTCTGTGTTCAGCTGGGCAGCTCTGTACTTTGTGTCTCATGCTAGGGCCCAAGCTGGAAAGTGGTAAATAACAGCTACCTATAGTTGTTTTTCATGGCATGGCTGAATGCTCAAGTGGGACAACCCCCACACATAAGCACATTTCAAGCCATTGTTTACATTATTTTCTCTTATGTCTTATTTCACTCATTGGCAAAAATGAGTGAAATGGCCAAGCCCACAGTCAAGAGGAAGGAAAACTCAGCCCTTTCCACCAAGAGGCTGTTTACACCTAACAAGGATGTAAATGTAGAACTCTATTACAGGGGAGTGAAAAACTGAAGCAAAAAATTAGTCAATGACTACATGAATAGGAATTTACAGAATAACAAACACAAATGATGAGTAAATAAAGGAAAAGTTCTGGGGAACCTGGGTGGCTCAGTTGGTTAAGCATCTGAGTTCAGATCAAGTCATGGTCTCATGGTTCACGAGCTTGAACCCCACTTTGGGCTCTGTGCTGATGGCTCAGAGCCTGGAGCCTGTGTCCCTCTCTCTGTGTCCCTCCCCTGCTCATGCTCTCTCTCTCAAAAATAAACATTTTAAAAAATCCAGGAAAAGTTCCTCAAACTCTTTAGCATCAAGAATAATGAATTCATAAATCAAGATAACAATTGTACATTTATTACTTGGTCAAAAAAAAAAAAGGAAAAATTCAACACAGACTGCTGGCAAGGGCTGAGAATATAATTGTTTTCTTTTATTCTAGAGAGTGAGAGTGTGTGTATGAGCAGGGGAGAGTGGCAGAGGGAGAGAAAACATCTTAAGCAGGTTTCGCACTCAGTGTGGAGCCTGATGCAGGGCTCAATCACATGACCCTGGGATCATGACTGGAGCCAAAATCAAGAGAGCCTCAACTGACTGAGACACACATGGTGCCCTAGAATAGGATTTCTTTTGTACTTCTGGGCAATATAGAGGTTTCCCAGTGTTTTGGGAAAACAATTTGGCATTATCTCCTAAAGGTGAAGGTGCACATACTCTATACTCCAGAAGTTCTAACTCCGGGTGTGTATACTAGAAAAAGTCTTGAAACATGTCCCTAGAAATATATGTAAGAAAATTTATAGTTACCATGTTTCCAACAGACACATACCCAAAGCAAAACAAAAAATACTGGGAACAAACTAGTTGTTCATCATAGGAGAGTAGGTAAACAACACACTAGGACATATCCACACAAAATTCTTTTCAGGAAGTGAAAATGAAGAGCTACATGTATCAGTATAAATAAAACTCCTTAATATTAATGCTTAGTAAAATTAAGTGATAAAGTAATGATTCAATCTTAAGTTATAAAAAAAAATTGAAACTAAAGAAGCTAGCATTTAGGAATATATGAAGTAAATTATTTCATGTATTACATGTACAGAGTGAAACATAATAAGCTATGGTATCACATCCATAGAGCAATTCTTCAGCTCTGGAATAATCAACACAAAGATCATGTGAAAACAGACAAAAATTGGGGGAGAGGCACAAGGTAGAGGTTTTGGGGACACTAATTTTCATTGAGTAGGAGGCAGATGGGCTAATTTTAATTATTAATACAGTTATGTTTCTTGCAGGTACATTATAAATATTAATTTGTAAATTTCTTAGAATTTGAATTGTATATAAGAGATGCTCATTGAGGAGGTTTAAATTACCCCTCCAAAGAAAACTTTAAAGTTATTTTTTAAAGAGTTCTTTTCAATTTGTTTTTAAAAACTTTTCTATGTAAGATCAAATAAAAGCTGATTGAAAGATAAACATACATCTAGAATATTAATACAATCCTTTTCTATTGAAAATAATCAAATACAACTATCAACTCAGTTCAGGATGTTTCAAGTGACATACAGCAATTCTGCAGGGAGTCCTGATTCCTTCCCTGTGCCTCATCCCACCATCCCCAATTACCTACCTCTTCCCTTTCTTCAATGTTCTTTGAGATTGTAGTTCAAATGTGTCCTTCTATCTTTTCTCAGGAGACCCATCAGTCCCATGGGTGAGCTGCTTCTACCATGTGAGCTACATTTTCAGGGGCCTAATGCTCCTTAATGGGCGGCAGGACCGGCCATTTCATAAGAGGGCACCAAGCTCATTAGGGAAGGAGAACTGTTCTCAATCCAGTATTCATGGCCAGAATTTATTGTCTGCTTTGTAGGTCACAGATCCATCATCTCATATACACACTATCCTTCACTTCCAGAGTTCTATTATCCTCCAGGGCATTTGGCTGATAGCTTCCATCTTCCAAAGGGTATTTGTCACATCAGGTCTCAATGTTGGAGTGCAAGTTTCAAACCATATAGAATGTGAGACTTATCTGAAATCCTCTTTGTATTCTTACTGAGTAATCACCATATGTACAATTTCATATGGGAAAGAAAACAATTAACGATACAGCTTTCATTCCTAAGGCAGAAAAAAAAATCTTCCAACAACTTATATGGATGGACACACTCATGGATGGATAGTGTGGAGTCGGATACCAAAAGGAATATACTTTCAGAAATATCCTTAAACACAGGTATGCAATGAAAAAGATTTCACAACTCAAAAATGCATCTTATTTTGCTATGCTCAAACTTACTCATCTTGAAGAGTCACTATCCAGTAAATGAGCTAGAAATTCCTGAATATGTAACACTAACAAACATGCACGTTTTTAGAAAATGAGAGTCACATTATAAATTTCTAACTTGATGTTCTAGGTCAAACTATTTCATTGAACCAACTGGATCTTGAAAGCCTGAAAGACTAGCAGAGGAGTGACGTTAAATCTGTATCCTAAAAAAAAAAGGGGGAGGGCTGCTTATTAGGAAAGCGCTTTCTTTCTGAGTGACCCATCAGCACATAAGCATCTTTCCCATATTTTATCACTCGTGATGGACAGATCAATTAAACCAAAGCACCTCAATAGTTTTTCTTCTGACCAGTGACAACTATCTTTTCCTAAGCACATCCTGGGAAAGTCCATCAGAGGTTTTCTCTTAGGATTCAACCAGGCAGTAAAAAGGCTTCTTGCTCCTCCAGCATAGTCATGAGCACGTTGGTTACATCGTGTTTTCTGGTTCTGTCAACCAGATTGAAATCAAAGTGCAACAGGAACCCTGAACTCGAAAATGGAGATCTTTTGTCAGAGATCTAGGCTCAAGCCCTGGCTCACATTTCAGTCATGAGACCTCAGGCAATTCACCGAACCTCTCCAGACTTCTGTTTTCTCATCTTTACAAGAAGCTGTATGGATTAAATGATTCCTGAGGTTCCTTCCAGAACTGAACACTCAGGATCAGCATCACTGTGTTCTTACCTAAAAGGCCCTAGCTCTAACTAATGGAAACCTCCTCAATGTTTATATGTCCCTCCATGCCTATCCATTACATAATTATTACAAAATTCATTATCTGCAAAAAAATAAAAAATAAAAATAAAAATTACCTTTTAGTAGGGTTGACACTGCTGCCCTGGAAAAAACATGACCATCACACATCTACATTCAAACAAATGTGTGATATAACTTAGATTTCTCTAGTATCATTGGAGATATCATTACATTTTCCTAGTATACTTCTATTGTTTTCTTCCTGGGTAACCCAGTAGTGCTATGCATGCTGTTCTGTCCATTTGCAAAAAAAACAAAACAACAACAACAACAAAAAAAACCACACACCCTTTTGAAGATGTATTAAGTTAATATTTAGCTTTCATCTAGCAAATGGAG
The DNA here is from genome assembly GCF_023721935.1 of Panthera uncia. Taxonomy (NCBI): domain Eukaryota; kingdom Metazoa; phylum Chordata; class Mammalia; order Carnivora; family Felidae; genus Panthera; species Panthera uncia. Next base: position 61,924,504 of record NC_064818.1, on the reverse strand, counting down.
ATATGCATCCAACATAAATTACTTTTTGGACATGGATTTCAGACATTCATCATTCTTGTGAAAATCAGTTAGAATTTCTAAACATCTTTTATAACTTCAAATAGGCAGGTTCAACTCAATAGGTCAGGTTGTTAGGCTGAAACTGAGGTTTATATTTTTTTTCAATTAAGACTATTGTCACCAATATCTCTATTTCTCCCCCCCCACATTCTAAGTATTTTCCCTCTGAAAAAGTGCCGAATGATTACAAAGAGGGAAGGTCCAATTATTCTCATTTGCCTCATGAGGTAAGACACTCCAGCCCACTGTGAGCAGAAATTCTGGTGATTTTGCAGAAGGCAGCCCCCTAACATACAGATACAGCATGATTTAATTTCCTTCTACAAGTGTATGGGGGGTAACCATGGGTCCAGTAATTGCTATGGTGATGTGAGAGATTGTTAGATTTATGGAAATTAGAATATGTAAGCACAGTAGATAATGCTTGTTTTTGAGCCTTAAGTAAAGGTAATTGGCTTTAATTATTATAGTAAATGTTGTTGTTACTTCAGGTAATTAGAGGTGGACCCTTCCAGATAAAGGATTTATTATAACATCTAACAAGTTCAGCTAAAGCTATGGTTGAGGGAGCAATTTCATTATATGTCTCTTGTTATTAGTGTATATTTTCCACTCTGCCTTTTTTTTTTTTTTTAAGTAATGCTGCCCTTTGAAACATGTTTTGTTTTTTGTTTTTAAATCTGGAGCTGAAAGTTGGGATCTCCTTCTGAAACTGCTTAAGGAAGAGCAGTGAAAAGGGTAGGTCTGGTTCCTAAGATTCACGATTGTCAAATCCTATCTCTTAAGTGCAGAGATTCTAACCTTTACATAGGTAATCGGCATCTGTGGCTGCTTGGGTTTTCATTGGTTTGTTGGTCTACTGGAACAAAGCGACTTTGTGGCAAACATTTCTTCCCATTCTCTGTGTTGTAACTCTAGTTGCATTTTTACTTTAAAAACACTAGGACCGGTGGGGTACCTGGTTGCTCAATGGGTTGGGCATCCGACTCTTGATTTGGGCTCAGCTCATAATCTCTTGGTTCCTTAGATCAAGCCCGGCACAGGGCTTTAATTATTATAGTAAAAGCACAGAGCCAGCCTGAGATTTTCTCTCTCCCTCTGCCCTTCCCCCACTCATTCTATCTCAAAATAAATCAACAATAAAAAAAAAAGTTTACAAACACTGAAATATAAAAAATCTTCTACAGAATTAACATCCTGATTATAGGACTTAGTTGTTTTCATTTTTAATTGTTGTGATGCAGATTAATGTGACATAAGCGACAAGCTGGAAAAATAAATGAAATTTAAGTATGTATGTATGTATGTATTTTAGTTAAGCCAGTTCATCAAACCCCTATTTTCATAGATAGTATTGAAGATAAAATTTAAATAGTTTTTTAGGTCTTTTTTTTCATGTGAGCTGGCATGAAACTTAGGCAAAAATGATAAATATTAGGCAAATATAGCCCATGGCTATACACAGCCAAAGCAAAAAAAGGGAAGATAGTTGAACCATTACAACATTTTATGAAGTACCACTATAAGGACACTTAATGATCACTTTGGTCTATCCCATTATTTTGTAATGAGCTACTGCAAGACATGTAATCAATGCTCACATCACATGCAAGGGGGGAATTAGGGAACACATGGACAATCAGCCAGAATATCCATACTATGCCAAGAGTCATGCACACACAAGAGTCAACAAAAACAAAAGGTAGTTGTGTGTTCTTGAGAGAAACTGTTTTATTTATCTCCAAGAGGCCTCTTATATAACAGATAAATTTATCTGCCTAAATAAACATAGGAAGGAATTCCTATTTTCCTTGCCCCTCTTCTACATTAGCAGCTTATTCAACAACTGTGGTTAGAAACTTTGGCTTTATAGATATGTTTCCCATTATTTTTTGTTTGCTTGTTTACTTTTTGGTTTTTTTTAAGGATTTTTTTTTAATATTTATTTATTTTTGAAGGAGAGAGAGACAGAGTGTGAGTGTGAGAGGGGCAGAGAGAGAGGAAGATAGAATCTGAAGCAGGCTCCAGGCTCTGAGCTGTCAGCACAGAGCCCGATGCGGGGCTCGAACTCACAAACCGCGAGATCGTGACCTGAGCCGAAGTCAGACGCTCAACCAACTGAGCCACCCAGGCACCCCTGTTTTCTTTTTGTTTTGGGGTTTTGTTTGTTTGATTTTTTTGGTTTCCCCTTGTAGAATGTCCTTTTGATAATGAATTTAACCTGCTCATACGTAATCTTAAATAAGGCAATACTTCCGTGAATTTCAATGTATTTATATTGGAAGGAAACCCTTTAAATTCCTCTTATCAAGGAATGGTGGATTTTCCTCTCTAGTCTAAAAATGTAAATGGATGCCTGCTCAAGGCCAGAGAGACATTGGAAGCCTGTTTCTGTTACTGGCTCTGAACCTGAGCTGGTCTGGAAATACTTTAATCACAGGAGAATATAGCAGGTTTGGGGGCAACTTAACTCCCCAGACTCCTGTAAAGTTACAAAGCTAGGCAAACAAGGTGTTCCAATTCCGTCTCTGGTGTGTAGAGAATATCCCTCTGGAGAAAAGGTTACTGCATCTAATTAGACCTGGCAAATTGGACAGAAATTAGTCCAGAAAATCTGGACTAGCAAGCAGATTTATTATCGGTGATTGTGGACTATTTCATGTCATGCACTAAACAATAACTTCCAAAATAAGAGGAAAAAAAATCCCCACAAAGCATAGCTCACAAATTTAAAGACATTTTAGAATCCTGCCCTGACTGACCCACTATAGACATAGATTTATTTTGAGCCACCCATGGCTGTGTGACTTTAAGTCTTTCTGTGAAATAGAACCTTTGCTTCCTAGAGGTATGACAGAGGAGATTCCCCTCCCCCTGGTTTTGTCTCTTTAACAGATTTTCAGGGACTCTCTGAGACCAGGAGCATGGCTGAACAACAGGAACATAATTCCTCATTGTCCACCTGCCCCACAGTGGCTTCTTCTTGGAGTGTTAGCTCCAAGATTTCAAACATGGATTTCAAACAGCCACTTTCTAGTTTCCTGAATCTTCCACTCTACAAACCGCCCCTGACTCACTGGGGTGGGAGAAAATGAAGGGCCATGAAGAAGGGTTCCTCTGTTCTCATCACATGACACAAGAAACAACATTCATTTCTTGATCTCTGGGCTGTATCACATGGAGGCAACTCATGGGGTCTCGGACTTGACCTCCTTCAGGAGTCAGATTGAGACTGAATGCTCTCCAAGAGGAAGGAAAGCAACTGTGTCAAAATTCTCATTCCAGAGTGCTGGATAGAATTCACAAGGGTTTGTTCAATCCCATCTCAGATGTTCTGAACCATGCAGTTGTCTGGAACTTATTACTGATAAGCATAAATAACCTTTTTTTAAAGTATTCTCTTAAACCAACTATTACCTTTCTCATCTGGCTTAAGAATGGCTTAAAAATCATAATCATTTTTAATATTTTTAATTTTTTCCCATAATCATTTCTTTAAATGGTATTTTTGATTAATTACTAGGTGAAAATGTGGAAGAACTTGCAGGCTCTCTCGAAGCACATTAAAGCTGAGTTTATGAACCACCTCTTTCCCGTCTCATTCCCACTTTGATCTCAGAGACACATTTGTGGGTCTCTGTATATTCTTATGTTTCAGTGTATTGATACATAAAGTTCAATGGCCAAATGGTAGGTCTCATGTGACAGATGCACCTAGGAAGTTGTGACTGTCCAAAATGGTTTAGATCATCTTGAAATGCCATGAAATTGAAACTCAGATCTTATAGCACAAAGAAGACTGACATCCCCACTCTTGCAAGGTAAGCATTTTTAGCAAAACAATACCCTCCCCCATCCTTCTAGGCATCAAACTGACCTCCCCAATTAAGATGGATGAAGTGATTTGCCTAATTAAATCTGTAGACACCCAAAGGACCACCCTGTTAGGCAACTGATCTTTCCATGGGTCTGCCTTCCTCTTGAAGACCTTTATTTTGTACCAAATTGTCTAATTTTATCGTCCATGTAGGTTTGTGAGCTGCATTCATGGTGATTGGGAAAGAATGTTCTGGAGGATAGAAATCAGCATGGGAAAAGAATTTAGCAGGTCAAGCTTGAGCCACAGCTGAACTTGTATTGGGCTCGTTTGTTACTGAAGCTAACGTAGTGCCTTCCCCCCATCACACAAACTTCCTTTATGTCTATTCTTTTCTCGGATCATTTTCCTTTTAACAAGGGAAAAAAGTTTCTGCTAGATCTCAGGCATGGGTACTACACTTAGAATATAATTCCCACCTCACCAGAAACTCTAAGGGTCCAGGGGCAATAGGGACTGTTTAAGAATCCCTATAACCCCAATTGATTTGGAACAGACATCAGCAAGCTATAATCTACAAGCCAAATCCAGCTCACCATCTGATTTTGTCAGTCAAGTTTGAGCTACAGCCATGTCTGTTTGTTTATATATCGTCTATGGCTGCCTTTGCACAACAGCAGAGTTGAGTGGTTGACAGAGACGCTACGGACCACAAAGCCAAAATATTTACCATCCAGCCCATTTCAGGTGAAGTTGTCTGAACTCTGATTTAGGAATTTGATTCCAATTTTAAAGTAAGTTGTCTAAAGACAGGGAAATTATATCGAGGTGAAATTTGGTGTAGTATAAGAATTCAAGTAGACATTTCAATATTTGCTGGATTAAGTTCTTTCTGGATTAGAAGAATTGATAACATTCAGGAATTTTGCAAGCCAGTTGTCAAATCGTTGATAACTTGAAATTTGCCATGGTTCCATTTCCACCATGGAAATCAGCAAATACTACTAATCCAGACATCATGTATGTATATCTGTATGTATTTCTGGAGTGCTAATTCACCAATGCACTGCAATGCACAAACCTCATGCTTCTTGTGAAGAAAGAGAAGCTCAGAGGTTTAGATACGAAACATAATGAAGAAAATTCAATTCCATGTGCCTTCCTTATACATTGGCCATGCCTGTCCCTCATGCCAGAGAGTAGATGATTAACACTGCCATCAGCAATATTACACATCTGACATCCAGAGAAATCATGCAGTCTTTTTACCAGGAACCATGACTGACAGAGCTTATATGCCTTGTAAAGAAGCCTATGTATTTACTATTTTCTCAAGATCAGATGTCTAAGAAAGAATTCTATCAACTTGTCAGAGTGGGGCATTCTGCAGAAGATATTCTGCCTGACTGATTCTCCTTCTTCCTTCTTGATTGCATAATATTTTCTAAAGTGGAGATTCTCAAATATTAATGATCATTAAAATCATCCACTGTGTTTTTTTTTTTTTAATTTTTATTTCCAGGCTTATAATGTAAAAAGTTTCATTCAGTGGATTTGTGTGGGGCTTGGGGACTGACGTTTTTAACAAGTACCTCAAGAAATCTGGGCTCAGTGATGCACTAAAGTCTTTTAACCAATTCTGAAAATTTTTAACCAACCATAAATTCCCAATACATAAAAGAGCTAAGATGGATGGTATAAGAGTGTATTAAACACTCTGTTTCAATTTGCTCCCTTTTCCTTCTTGCTCAGAATTGTGCTGTACAAGTGAAAACCCTTAGAAATCTGTCCTTCCAAAGATTTAGGAGTCTTTTCCTTTTGACTACACAGTCTATTCTCCCTGTCAATCCTGGTTCAGGTTCTGTACTGCTTCATGTTTGTGAACATCAGGGAAGAAGAATTTTCCAAGCCAATATACACCAAGAAGTATACTCATCTGTGTTGTTACAGAAAATGTTCAGCTCTTATTATAGTGATTGATGCTGGGATGCATCACCAAGATCTCCCCCCTTTCAGGATCAAGATGTTTATGTTCCAGAAACTGGGAGCAGCTGTTGCCAGATCACAGCTGAGTCTAAGTCACCAGGTTGGTGTAGAGGAGCCGCCCTTCCCAGGGTCCTGCCCATCCCTTGTGGTTCAGCCTATATCCAATGATAAGGGAGTATGAAGGCATCCATTAACTTCAAGTCAAGACAACTCCAAAGACTATTTTAACTCTAGGTTTTCTTGTTGGATTAGTCAAGACCTTTGTTGTGACTGCATTCTGTAACTTCTCCCTTTGCCTATTTCTGCTTCTCTAACCCCCAACACCCCTAGGTGATACTACCGAAAGCATTTTCTGTAATCAACTATATGCATGCAAATTTTTATCTCACAGCCTATTTTCTTGGGGAACAGAATCTAAGATACTAACCTATAGCCTGGTTTCTAAAGACCAATTCTAGTTATCTCTGGAGTTGAAAGCCTGGATTTTGGACTCAGCTATTTCCCAAGGTTTCCCTCATTCATTAAAAAATATAGGTATATATTCTGGGTCAGGTGCCTGTCTGGCTCAGTCAACAGAGCATGCAATTTTTGATCACAAGCCCTACATTGGGTATGGAGCCTACATACATACATAATAAAAAATATTCTGGATGAAATGGGGTAGTAAAGGAGAAAACTGTAAAAGGAAAGAGCCATCCCAGGCCTACATCATTTATACACTTATTTCTAAAAAAAATTTAAGTTTATGTATTTTGAGAAAGACAGAGATCACACAAGTGGTGGAGGGGGCAGAGAAAGAGGGAGAACAAGAGAATCCCAACTAGGCTCCACACTGCCAGCACAGAGTCTGACATGTGATTTCAAAAAACTGTGAAATCATGACCTGAGCCAAAATCAAGAGTTGGACACTTCAACTGAGCCACCGAGGTTCCCCCCTAAAAAATAAATTAAAATATTAGTCTTTATAGGGGCACCTGGGTGGCTCAGTCAGTTAAGTGTCTGACTTTGGCTCAGGTCATTATCTCATGGCTCATGAATTCGAGCCCCACATCAGGCTCTGTGCTGATAGCCTGGAGCCTGGAACCTGCTTCAGATTCCATGTTTCCCTCTCTCTTTCTGCTTCTCTCTCTCTCTCTCTCTCTCTCTCTCTCTCTCTCTCTCAAGAATGAACATTTGGGGTGCCTGGGTAGTTCAGTCAGCTCAGATCATGATCTCACAGTCTGTGAGTTCGAGCCCCGCATCAGGTTCTGTGTTGACAGCTCAGAGCCTGGAATCTGCTTCAGGTCCTGTGTCTCCCTCTCTCTCTGTCTTCTCCCACTTGTGCTCTGTCTCTGTCTCTCTCTCTCTCAAAAATAAATACACATTTAAAAAAAAGAAAAAAACATTAATTTTTTTAATGTCAGTCTTTATAAAATTTAGCATTAGTTCCTTATGGGAATACAGCTGATTCTTGAACAACATGCATTTGAACTGCATGGGGCCACATATAGGTGGATTTTTTTCAATAAACACTGAAATGCCAATTTATTTTCCCCTCCCTATGATTTTTTTGTTTTCATTTCTCCTTATTGTAAGAATACAGTATATAATACATTTAACATTAAAAAATGTGTTAATCATCTACTTATATTGTTGGTAAGGATTCTAGCCAACAGTAGGCTATTAATAGTTAAATTTGGGAAAAGTTTAAAATTTTAAGTTATATGCAAATTTTTTAGTGCACAGTGGGGGGCGGGGGGTGGTGCTCAATGCCCCTAACTCCTGTGTTAAGGGTCAACTGTACAAAGATTTATCTTATTAAAGATAGAGGTAACTAATGTACAACAGAAGTGATGAGGACTAGAATGGCATAATAGACTTGGTACCCACAGAAAATCTAGAAAAGAGGACAGTGAACAGGGCCCTAAGAGATAAGTAAACATTTTGGATATCAAAGGGCAGGGTAAGGCAGGATACTTGAGGCATGATACAGACTTAACTGCAGGAAAACACATGCTCTGTTGCTGCTGTAACACCAAACAATACCCATTTTAAAAGCCCTGCAAGAAGACAGAGTTCTAAATCCCCACTTTGTAATAGAATTTTATCATCAGGATTCCAATGTACAGAGACCCCAGTGAATGAACCCACACAGATGAAACTGAAGCTTCTTCTAAAATGCTCCTTTTATATTAATATTTATTTTTGAGAGGGAGATAAAGAGAGAGAATGATTGAAACCCAAATGGGCTTTGTGCTGTCAGCATGGAGCCCAATGTGAGGCTAGAACCCACTAACTCTGAGATCATGAGCTGAGCTGAAGTCAGATTCTTAATTGACCGAGCCACCCAGGCTCCCTCCCCTCCTTATTTTCATAACTTAAAATAGATGTGGGCTCCTCGATCCACCAATCAATAATCATCCATTCTTGTGTCAGGAATGTGTGGGAACTGTATTTGGGGGGGGGGTGCGGTGGAGAACTATATGCAGTTTTTTGTTTTTTTGAGAGAGAGAGAGAGAGAGAGAGAGAGAGAGAGAGAGAGAGAGAGAGAATGAGAATGAACAAACACAAGCTGGAGAGGAGAAGAGGGAGAGAGAGAAAAAAATCTTAGGGAGGTTCCACACCCAGTGCAGAACAGGACACAGGGCTTGATCTCACAACCATGAGATCCTGACCTAAGCCAAAAATGAAGAGTTGGATGCTTAACCGACTGAGCCACCCAGGCACCCCTATTTTGGAACCATATTAAGAGCAGAGTTGTCCTGTTTCACAAGAGAATCAGAGATCAAATAGGGATTGGGAGCTTGCAAAACCATTGGCTCCATCATAAAATTTACCATTATTTGGAAACTCCACAGGGCTTTAGTACAGCAGAATCACAGAATGCTGGAAGACAAGTTATTTTCTATTTCTTAACCTTTCATATAGGAGGTTATCAGAGTATAACTTTAGATTCAGATTGATCAGGGTTCAGATTTGCCATTTATTCCATGTAATCTTGGGAAAATCACATAGCCTTTCTGAACCCCAAACCTTTCATCTGTATCATGGAGATATTACTGTATCACTGTAAAACTTACTAGCAGAGAAGTTTGGTAAAGCATGTTGTATAAAATAGGTACTGAGCTCATATATGTGTCCCCTTTCTCTCCAACATAAGTAAAAGATGGAAACATAATGAACCAGGTTGAGAAACTCCTATCAACTAATAAGTTAACTAGTAGTGAAAACCTGAGTAACATCTGGTTTTCTGTTCCTGAGATGGAATTCTAACATAATGCCCCTCTAGACCCAATTTTCAGCAAACCTTCCCTTTCAGCTTGTCAAAGCCAAATGCAATTCATTATACATGTGTCTGTAGAACATTAAGAAAAAACCTTACCTAGGACATCCAAGTAAACAACAAGTTCTTTAGAAGCTTTGTATTATTTTAAATAAAAGTAAAACCAGAGTGGCCTAATTATCCTTATCCCCCACCTTCAGTTTTTTTTCATTGCTTATCATTAATATGGATATGAGAAGGACACATCCCTATGTGTGGACTTTGTTTATTCTAGATCAGATACCTTCCCCCTCATTTGCAAATTCAGACTAGGAGACTAGATGTGTGACATCTGATTTTTCTTCTCCACCAATACTGCTTCTGAAGTGCCAATCTCAAGCACAAAGGAAGGCTGCAAAGATCCACATGGAACAAGCATAACCAGGGTTAACAGCAACTCAGAGCATCAATCACTTTTATTGCCCCCAAGTCAGTGTTTCCATTATTTATGCTGCTGGGTGATCGGCTATATTTATGATACAGCTAGTTGTCATGGCTTTAAAAATATGATGGATTCCTAAATTAATCCTGTATTCCTTGTCTTGTGCTTGAAGCATGAGCAGTCATAAGGAGTACAGAGGTATCTGTAATCACAAAGTTAAATGCCCATGGGTCATGATGAAGAACTGACCATTATGTCCAGAATAAGTTTGTGTCAATAATGCTAAGGCTCCCTACCTATGCTTGCAGATTGAGTGCTAAAATTTATTCTATCAATATTTAACAATAAAGTGATGTTTCCTAGTTCTCTGGAGGAATGAGAACATGAATAAGACACAGATTTGACTCCCCAAGTGTTTTGAGTCCACTTACAATTATATCTGAAGACACAGAATTTGTCATATGGAAGGAAAAATATACAGCTGGGGATTTTGTAAAATTAAGAAATCACTTGTTGCTGTCATTGGGGGGGGGTTGTAAAAAGGAGTATGGCATTCAGGGAAATATGAAGAGTAGAAAAAGTGTTGACAAGATGGCATGGGCAAAGGGATAGAAATCGAAGGGAACAATTAAATGGCATGCAGGAAATAAGCTGAAGAGTAGGTAGGAGCCAGTTCCCAAAAGATCAAGAGAAGATTTGACTTAATTCTAGGAGCAATGGCAAGCCTAGATGAGGTGGGGTTTTTGTTTGTTTTTTGTTTTTTTATTTTGTTTTTTGTTTTTTTAAGGAAAAACTCCATGGACCTTAGCAAAACAAATTTGCCCACAGGGTTAGTATGAATTGAAATGAGGAGGGACCTAAATCAGGATGCTGATTTGCAGGAGTACAGGTTATAAGAAAGGACAATGTACGAACAGGACCAAAATATTTTAAGTCATGTTAAAAAGAAATCATAAAGGCAAGTATCGGGAGAAATCACTGTTGAAATTTCACCCTGTATCAAGTAGTGAAAATTCTTAGTATGAATTACAGCAACCTACATGATGAGCCTCTTTTATGTATGTTAGTAAACTCCTGTCCTAAGACTTTTCACCCCTGCCTACTCCTTGCTAGACACACAGGCTTTCTGGCAGGCCCCTGAATGCGGCAAGCATACCCTAACTTCTGGGCTAGGGAAGAGGAAGATTGAAGCATGGCTCATTCCCTCACCTTTTTTGAGTCTTTGTTCAAATGTCTCTTAAAATTGAGGCCCTGAAACCTTTACTTAAAACCTCAAATGCCCCATGCCCATCCCACACCCCACCACTCATTCTTATCCCTAGTTCTTATTTTTGCACATATAAACAATGCAATGCACCTATTTGATACACCGTTTATTATCTTTTTCTACCATCTTGCATATAAACTCCACATAGGAGGAAACTGTCCATTTTACTTACTGACGTATGCCAAGCATTATCAGAAAAATACCTGACATAGAATATGCAGCTGGCAAATGTTTGGTTGGTTTTCTTTGGATCCCATGGACCGGCATCATGTTCTGCCAGTCTGTTTGCATTTCTGCACAGCATAGGTCTCCACCATGCTTGGATCACTCATACCAGTTCCAAGTTAGACTTTGTTGGATTTACAACTAGGACAAGAATAGTTTGTCTCAGTGAATGGAGACTGTAAGAACATTTTTTTAAAAGGACCTCTTTTTGTGTACCCTTAGGAATCATCTTCCTTCCTTGATGCCTTATAGGCGGTTAAGAAATCCCCTGTGTTGCCTCATCATTCAAAGCTTACATTTTATTTTATTTTATTTTATTTTTTTCAATATATGAAATTTATTGTCAAATTGGTTTCCATACAACACCCAGTGCTCATCCCAAAAGGTGCCCTCCTCAATACCCATCACCCACCCTCCCCTCCCTCCCACCCCCCATCAACCCTCAGTTTGTTCTCAGTTTTTAACAGTCTCTTATGCTTTGGCTCTCTCCCACTCTAACCTCTTTTTTTTTCCCTTCCCCTTCCCCATGGGCTTCTGTTAAGTTTCTCAGGATCCACATAAGATCTTTTTCACATTTTCTAGATCTTTGTTTGATTTCCCACTCCTTTGGTATAGCTTCAAGTTCATCTTTTGTTTCTTTAAGTGTAGTTGGTTTTCAGTCTATGTGATGATTCTAGTATATAATTCTTTGTTAATCTGTTTCTGGTTTTCTTATATCTGCTCATTCAAATAAATGGAGTTTTGTCCTGGTTATATTGGGCTGTGTACTTAAAAAATGTTGAAAATTTTGAAATCTCTGTACCTTTTGGATATACAGGTACTTTCCTCTAAAGAGAAATGAGTTGCTTATGCTAGGCTTCTGAGGGTGAAACCAGTCCATGATCGCCACATCCAAGGACTGAAGTTCCCTGCAAGATAAAGACAATTCCAGTGTAATATTTAACTCTGTTAACTTTCTCTTTATGTGTTCATATATGTTCTTCCATGCATGCTCATTGATCTTTTTGGTCCTATTTTTCCTAAAATTTTGGCCTGGTAGTTTAGTATCATTGCTGGGGGAAAAAATCACGTATGTCTCATTTTAAATAGTACAATGAGCCAGACTTGTTTATGGTCTCCTTTGTTTCTTTAAGAAAGGAGCTACTTTTTTTTAATATCAAATTTATTGTCAAATTGGTTTCCATACAACACCCAGTGCTCATCCCAAAAGGTGCCCTCCTCAAAGGAGTTACTTTTTTTTTTTTTTTTTTTTTTT